>NW_016911411.1:974617-1059824 GCF_001483705.2 Eufriesea mexicana | reverse complement strand
CCCCCCCCCCCCCCCCGTTCTCGAATATCCGACACGCTCCAGCGGATTAATTTTCGCGAGAATTAGCGTTGGATTAATATTCCAGCTAATGTTAAGAGATTTTCCAATTTTTCTCCTTTTTTTCCTCCCCTCCCTCTGATAGTGGAATTATCGAAGCAATCAAAACGGAATTTCCTTTAGGAGGATTGATTATCCAGCGGATTAATTTGTATGAAATTGCCGTTGGATTACGATATTATTGAAGACGATGTTGAAAGAGTTGGAATTTTCTGATTTCTTTTTCCCCAATTCCGGGATTATTTAGATAATCGGAACGAAGCGGCTTTTGAAAGAATTAACGATCCAGTGGATGAATTTTCACGAAATTGCTATTGAATTACAGCGATCGAATTTTTATTTGTCGTACTCAGTGGGTAATTCCTGTTGAGTTTGCTTTCCGTGAAAACGAATCCGTGAGTGAATTCAAAGAAATGACGTTCAGTGCCATCTATGATTTTGGACCCGAAGCTTGTTATCCGCTTGGCGCCATCTATGATTTTTGACTGCAACACAAGCTTCCAGTTCAAAATCATAGATGGCGCTGAACGAGGTTTCTAGAATTTTGAATTAGGAACACATAACAGGGGAAGAGGTCGATACCGACGGAGTTCCAAGAAATGACGTCATTTCCAAGAATTTCCTTCTGCCGACTCGGCGAGAAATTTTTGGCCAATTTGGCGATTTTGTATCAGGATAACATAACATGAAAGGAGGTCGCTCGACGATCGATTCCTAGAAATTACGTCATTTCCAAGAATTTCCTTCTGCCGCTTCGGCGAAAAACTTTTGGCGAATTCGGTGGTTTTGTATCAGGATAACATAACATGAAAGGAGGTCGCTCGACGATCGATTCCCAGAAATTACGTCATTTCCAAGAATTTCCTTCTGCCGCCTCGGCGAGAAACTTTTGGCCAATTTGGCGATTTTGTATCAGGATAACATAACATGAAAGGAGGTCTCTCGACGATCGATTCCAAGAAATGACGTCATTTCCATGAATTATTTTGGACAATAGTTTTGCGGTCTCGGCGTAAAATTTCTGGCCGATTTCGCGATTTCGTATTAGGATAACATAACATGAAAGGAGGTCGTTCGTCGACCGATTCCAAGAAATGACGTCATTTCCAAGAATTGAGCCGACAATACTTTTGCGGTCTAGCCGTAAAATTTTACACCGATTTGACGATTTTGTATCAGGATAACATAACATGACAGGAGGTCGATCATCGACTAAATTCCAAGAAATGACGTCATTTCCAAGAATTTCTTGGCAATACCTTCGCGGCCTCGGCGTAAAATTTTAGACCGATTTTGCAGTTTTGTATTAGGATAACATAACATGACAGGAGGTCGATCGTCGGATAAATACCAAAAGATGACGTCATATTTTAAGTATTCTAGAGAATGAAATTTTGCAGTCTTTACGCGAATATTACACAAAATACATAGTCTTCTCATTGTTGCAAATATTTGTTATTATACTTACCTTACTTACCTTAATTCGTCTTAATTTGCATATTTCTTCAACAGATATTGCCCACTCTTATTTTTCAAAGTTCCAAAAGGAGCTTTAAAAATTTACAAGAGATAGGAAATATCTTAAACTTATTATTAAATCATTGCTGACTTATATATAATATATATTTAACTTATAACTAATTAATGAGTAACTTATAATTAACTTATTACTAATTAATGATGAATTTATAATTAACTTTAACTAATTAATGAGTAACTCATAATTAACTCATAGCTAATTAATGACTAACTTGTAATTAACTTATTACTAATTAATGATGAATTTATAATGAACTTTGACAAATTAATGAGTAATTTTTAATTAACTTATAACTAAATAATGACTAACTTATAACTAACTTACAACTAGCTTACGTCTAATATTATTTTACTTACCTTACTTACCTTAATTCATCTTTATTTATATATTACTTCAACAAATATCGCCTACTCTTATTTTTCAAAATTCTAAAGGGAACTTTGAATATTTACAAGAGATAGGACACATCTTAAACTTATTACTAAATCATTGCTGACTTATATATAATTTATAACTAACTTATAACTTATTAATGACTAACTTATAATTAACTTACAACTAATTAATGATTAACTTATAATTAACTTATAACTAAATAATTACTAACTTATAACTAGCTTACAACTAGTCTATAACTAATATTTCAACTTTGATGCATAGCTCTTAGCTTGGTATCGTTCCCAAAGTAATTCTTTGGGAAACAATACCAATTACCAGGTCTCACCACGAGGAGGTGGCTACGCATCGAGACCCGACATGCGCCCTAGTGGCGCAACCTACTGGTGCTGTCTATGTCAAAGGCACTCTAATCTAACTTGGAGCGAAAGAAGTTAAAGTAACTCTACTGACACTTTATTAAATATCGTGTCTTACAAAGGGAACTTCGATTCGGTATACTAAAACTCTACTGTCGCAACGCTAAGATATTCTCAAGTTCCCATAAAAATAGGGAATGAAATATCAAACACGCGAGCAAATAGAAAATCGCGACGCGCCCGAACGAGTTCGCGATTATTCGAAAGACCGACTAGCCTAGGCGATGTACTCCCATGTACAGAGATAACTTCATGCCTCGGCACCCTCCCGATCGGGCCTAGCTCAAGTCCAGTCACTGTCGTTCTCGTCAAGACTTACACGTGGACCAAGGATAGTCCCCGAACCACCGAAACCCCAGAGTCGATACAAGGGTCCGGCGGGGCATTGCAAGCCAGACAGACACTTCGCATCCCAGCCACACGGGGTAGAACTTAATCATCCCTGTGGTCTAACCGTAGACACTATGTCCGTCCAACTGCGTACCCGAACCCCAGTCGCGTACGCGACCGGGGCAGCTGGACCCCCGCATCAAGTCCAGTAGAAACAGTGACTCAGGGGCCACCCTGGAACTCGATGCTTGACGAGATTGACAGTGGCTGGAAATGAGTGTCGGAGACGAGTCGTGAGGATGACTTATGAGACATAAAGTTGTCGAGTACAAGGGAGCACGTCGTTCAGGCTAGTCGATACTTAAGAACGATCGCGATTATCGCGAGAACAATTATGTTCTATTTGATAAACGAGGGGGATAAAAGAGGAAGAATATTAGAGGTATACATTCGCTCCAAGTTAGGTAGCTTACCTTCGTATAGACAGCACGCACATGAAACTTAGACTAGGTATCTATCTTACTACTTATAACTACTTAAGTCTAAACGCACGCATGCCGCGTGCGAAATCTGGAGGAAACAAGAGAATCTTGAGGAACCTAAAAGCTAAAACAGAATGTATTATTGTTAATATAAACCTGAAAGGAAACGGATTAGTACGAGGAATGAAAACGAACGAATAGAAACCATGAAGGTTAACCAAGTGGAAGGAACAACCCAACGATGAGACAGAAACGAACCAACGACGAAACATTCGAATATTATCCGAAATATTCGAATTTTCAAATATAAATAAATAGAAAGGAATAAATGAAATCTGAAAAAAGGAAAATAATTAAGACCTGAAAAGGAACCTATGCAAAACCCCACGATGAGATCTAAACAACCCAACGATGATAAACGAAAAAACCAACGACGAAGCATTCGAATATTATACGAAATATTCGAATGCTTAAATAAAAATAAATGGAAACGAGAAAATAAAATCTGAAAAGATAAAAAATTATTAAAATCTGAAAATGGAAAAAATTATTAAACCTGTAAATAAAAAAAAAATTAATTCCTGAAAATAAAACAAAAATAATTAGTAAATGGGGTGAGGTAAGGGTGGGGTAGCCAGCCCCAACCTTATTTCGAACCCCCACCCCTTACGCGCACTTAAAAATTTAGATGTGACTCTTCCGAAGTCGAACCGACAAATGTCTTCCGAAGCCGAACCGACAAATGGCCCGAGCAGCCGAGCGGCCCTCCTTATATAGCCGCCGATCGGCCGAAGATCAACGGAGATCTCCGAACTTTACCGATTCCATTAATTGTTATTTTTCCGCTGTTATAGCCAATAATTTATAAATTTTTTCACTTTTATTATAAATATACGTTGTGAACAATTTGTTATTAACAATATTAATTTATTATTAACAATCGGTGTAATAATTTATAAACTTCTTGCGAATTTTAACACTAGTACATTATAAATTCAAGTAATAACCACTAATTTATTAATTTTTCACTTTTTATTATAAATTTGCGTTGCGAATAATTTGTTATTAACAATATTAACTTGTTATTAATTAACAAATTTTATAATTTACGCATGTTTTGAACTTTGATGATCAATTATAGTTACTCAAAAACGCAAATAATTATAATTATGAACATTGATGACATTTTGAAAGAATTAACTATCTTATATTTTAATTTTTATGAAATTCCCATTAAATTATCATGGAAAATAATACATTAAAAGAATTGTCTTTATTTTTTTAATAGTAGAATTATTAAAGTAACATATTGCGATAAAAACGTAATTATACGTACTAATTATTTTTGTTGTACACTCTTAATTATTACCATCCGTACGTGCTATGTTCAAGTATAAATTTCGAGTATTCCTAGCAATTAGGAATTATTATATCAACGAATTTTTAATTATTTTAATTAAAAGAGTTATGGTTAAAAACACTGTTTCAATATAACATACTGCAGAAATTGCAGTTACAACACAGTTCCCATATATGCAATAGAACTCATAATTTAATAATATAATCCCCATAATATGATCCCATAGTATAATCCCGGATATTTAATATGTTTAACAAAATTTCGCAAATTTCCTCAACGGTCATATAACACGAATATATTGTTCATTTGTATTGGATCTAGATTTCGCTTAACACGGTTTCGATGTAACGCGAAACAAATTAACCGAGTCTAATAATGGTAACAATGTTCGTTATTAACTTTGGAAAGCTGAATAGCTGAAATTTCATCCCACGCGAATTCTCCTTTAATCTTATCAGAGAACATAACCACTGTCAATAATAATTTCGCGATTATCCATTGACATGAATCTTTCATCTACAACTTCACCATTACATTCTGGGTACAATTATCTTTCACAGGAATATCTTTCACTATTATTAACGACAAACAGATAATACATTTAACAATAAATTATCTAAATAATAAACCCAAAAATAATATACTATTCAACTAATAAATCGATTCACATTTTCTAACACTTTCTTCCAAATATAATAATTCTATGGTAATAATTCTATTTTATTCCGACACATTCTTCTAAAAATTTGCCTAAACATCGTTCACGCTAGATGGCGCTCGCACCTATTATAATTAAGCCATAGATTACACAGTTATAAAGAAAGGAGTCTCGTTCATTTAACCACACTCACACTCACACAGATAAATCAAATATTCATAAACATAACGTGATGTAGAAAATAAATAAATTTATTCTTGAATTCTTTTTATTTTTTAATAATTGTAACTTATTTCGAGTTAACTTTAATTGGAAGGATTTTACACTTTTCTTATTAAATATTTGCTTGTTTCCATTTCAATTTACCACTGCTTATTATTACCCGAACGCTTCTCGTTTTACATATGTTTTACCACCGTTCGAGATTGTGAAACGAAGTTACTATGGAATCCGTAATGGCCTTCGAAAGACGATCATTTAACCACAGAGAAACAGGAAACGAAGATTTGCTCGCTGCGAAGTGAAATAGGAGGATCAATAACGATCCGGGAACGTTTTAACTATCGCGAGCGTGGGTGTGCACTTGCCATATTACAGCGTGAATATTTAATCGGATTAGTATTATAGAACGATTACGCGAATTACGGTTCATCAATATTAATGAGACAACGATATGGATTCATTAATTATTACTCTGTCTGTACGCGTTTTCACCGCGTTTTGCCCTTCGCTGTCGCGGCCCTGCGCGTGCCAGAATATACTTCGTGCTTCCGTGCGCATAATTAATGGCAGTCTAATAAATTGCTTTACATTTTCAGCATCATGCAAGGCAATCCTTTGTCGTGTAATTGTCATCTCGCGTGGTTCGCCGGATGGCTGAGGAAACGCGACATATCTGGCGTTGTGGGACGCTGTCACGATCCGCCACGATTGAAGGACGTTGTCATCAAAAACATCCCTCATCACGAGTTCAAATGCAACAGTACGATCACTCGTATTAATAACCCTTTCCGAACTTTCCCTCCCGTGTCTCGAGTATTCGTAAAGTATTTTTTAAATAATATTCAGGGAAAAGTTAGGCGATTTTCTGTCCCCACAAATGTGGCTAACGCGTGTTTAATTTAATCGTGTAACTCGTTCATTTTCGAGAATTTTCTACAGTCGTAATTATAACACAGTTTTTGGAAAGAATCAAATTTAGTTGAGACGATTTTCATTCGAATATATAGTTCGAAAAATAAGAAATATGAATGACAATTGTTTAAGAATTTTTAGGTGTCGTTTATAAATTAACCCTTTGCACTCGACGATTTTTTGGTTAAAGAAGAGTAGAAATTCAAAGATTGTCTACTAAAAAACTGACGATACTTTTTTCAGCAGTAGATAAAGAATTATATAATAACAGAATTGTAGAATTATTACATTAAATTTGATATATTAATTAATATCGATCTTCCAAATTTTATGAAACGGTGACTGAAGCTCACCTCTCGAGTGCAAAGGGTTAAAAATTAGTTAATATTCGTTAAAATTAATACGATATATAAATATTGAAATAGGAACTTTGGTAGGATACTTTGAATTTCGATGCATGTATCTAGTCAGAAGAATTTATATGTCGTTGCTTTGGTTTGCAACTTCTTCTAGCGTGCGTATGTAGATAAATTCAGGCGTAACGAAGCGAGAAATATGAATATTAGAAAGCGAAGAATCATTGTGAGAATGAATTCCGGACAAACATCGTTAATCAAAGTGACGAGTTAATTTGTCATTCGCAGCTGACGGGTTAATAGACTCGAAAAAATATACCAATCAGTATGCGATCATAACTCATCCAGAGTGTAATCTACATCGACACTTATTTATCCTGCGTGTAACTAGAGTCGTTTTATATCGTCAAATTAATATAAAGCACGCAAGCACTAGAGTAATTTCGAAATCCGATAATTCACTGATCCAAGTACAGTCAAATATAAAATATTCTATTATTTAATTAATTTCGAATTTTGAAATATCAAAGATCCATTGCATCGCGAAACTGATATTATTGTAATAGAAATTCTTAATTTAACCCTTTGCACTCGACGGTGTTTTGGCTAAGGAAGAGTAGTAGTTCAAAGATTTTCTGTTACAAGGCTGACGATATTTTTCTGAGTAGTGAATAAGAAGTCACGTGATAATTAACACTTAGAATTATTTGATTTCGATACCTCGCACACTATCTGAAATGTGACATATTAATGAATATCGAGCTTCGAAATTTTATCAAATGGAGACTGGAGGGCTCAAAGGACTCTCGAGCGCAAAGAATTAATAACTACTTAATGGTAACTCAAGGATGACTGTAGATATATCAGGAAATCCGTTGAAAAATGTATTCTTATGAATCACTTTGATCAATGATGGACACAGTCTGTGAGAGTAACAGCTCGTTTCTATGAAGCCAGTTAGAAGGTTTCTTGCCACGATCAAGATCCTTTGATTACCCGGATTGATCCCGAGATTAACGATCCATCGTCTACTTTACGAACCACAGACGACAGCATGGGTTGCCTAGGAGACGATTACTGTCCACCCCAATGTAATTGCGCCGAGTCAGTGGTGAGGTGTTCGAGGTCTCAGCTTACGGAGATTCCACGTGGGATTCCGCCGGAAACCACCGAGCTGTATTTGAACGAGAACGACATCAAGACGATCCAACCGGAGAGGCTGAGCCACCTGAAGATCCTCGCTAGACTGTAAATAAAACTCACGTGCGACCTCGTAACGTTTGGTCCATGACTATAGAGGAAACACCTAACACCGTCTCTTCCTTTGCCTTTCAGGGACCTGAGCAACAATCAGATCGGTATGCTGTCGAACGACACCTTCAGGAACCTCACCAAGCTCTCACACCTGTAAGTACATGACTAGGATGTAACTCTTTCAGCGGGACCATTTTCTTTTTTTTTTTTTTATTTTTAATGTGACATTACGAAGATTGCATCGATTTTTACTATGACATTTCTAATTTTCACGATTTTATTAGTGGCCGTGAAAAATTACCATTTTAATGGGAGACACCTCATTCTGTGTGACCATTTCTTGCCTTATTCGCGAATTTTTTATTTTTAACGTGGTATTACGAAGATTGCATCGATTTCAACTATGACATTCCTAATTTTCACGATTTTATTAGTGGCCGTGAGAAATTACCATTTTAATGAGAGACACCTCATTCTGTGTGACCATTTGTTGCCCTATTTGCGAATTCTTTATTTTTAACGTGGTATTACGAAGATTGCATCGATTTCAACTATGATATTCCTAATTTTCACGATTTTATTAGTGGCCGTGAGAAATTACCATTTTAATGAGAGACACCTCATTCTGTGTGACCATTTGTTGCCCTATTTGCGAATTCTTTATTTTTAACGTGGTATTACGAAGATTGCATCGATTTCAACTATGATATTTCTAATTTTCACGATTTTATTAGTGGCCGTGAGAAATTACCATTTTAATGAGAGACACCTCATTCTGTGTGACCATTTCTTGCCTTATTCGCGAATTTTTTATTTTTAACGTGACATTACGAAGGTTACATCGATTTCTACTATGATATCCCTAATTTTCACGATTTTATTAGTGGCCGTGAAAAATTACCATTTTAATGAGAGACACCTCATTCTGTGTGACCATTTCTTGTCCTATTTGCGAATTCTTTATTTTTAACGTGGCATTACGAAAATTGCATCGATTTCTACTATGATATTTCTAATTTTCACGATTTTATTAGTTGCCGTGAGAAATTACCATTTTAATGAGAGACACTTCATTCTGTGTGACCATTTCTTGCCTTATTCGCGAATTCTTTATTTTTAACGTGGTATTACGAAGATTGCATCGATTTCAACTATGACATTTCTAATTTTCACGATTTTATTAATAACCGTGAAAATATTAATAATTAAAAGAATTTATTAATTATTTAGTGATACTCACCTCCTCCAGTGTTACCATTTCTCCTCTTTTTCGTGAATTTTTATTTGTACCAAGATGTTACGAAGATTTACTCGATGTTATCACAAGTGTCTTCGAATCTCAGGATTTCATTGATAATATTGGCCCTGTAGCTATCGGTACTCCATCCGATGTGTAACCTTCTTGACCTTTGACCTACCAACAAATTTTTTCATTATTACCACGACACCACGAAGATCTAATGTGCGTTATCTTTGTTTTTCCAGAATAATCAGCTACAATAAGCTGCAGTGTATCGAACGCAACGCTCTGGCCGGCTTGAAATCTCTGCGGATAATGTGAGTTTGAAATTGCATAATTTCATTTCTCGAACAATACGCTGATTTATACGTCGTTTCGCGCGTCGAGTGCGTTCCATGAATTTCATGGAGAAAGAATTGCTGGAAATAACGCCATAAAAGGGACGAAATCGCGAACATAGCGGCCAGGTGCCATTTTTCTCGCACAAGGGGGACCGTTTCTGGAAACACGAGTGTTCCCAGTCCTCTTTGGTTGCCCGCGAATGCGAGCGCAGATGGGGTGAAAAACAATTGATAATGGGGCATACATTAAGGTTCGATAATGGAATAAATAAAAGCGGCGATGTTTGGAGAAACGATCTCTGTTAAATTAACGGTCGAGAGCGTGCCGTTTTATCGATCACAATTGTCGCTGATTTATCGTCATACGTTTATTCTGATTGCGTTATTAATTCCTTGATGAGGACAATTTGAGGACCGAGCGTTCTTTATGGCCGTAATTATTATAATTAGTTCGTTAAATCGTTTTTGCGTGCTCATAAAGTTATGAACAGGTTTATCGGGCCGGATATTACAAATTTATTCGGAATTAACATTTCCAAGGATTCGATTTATCGTATTACATCAGCGAGCGATAATTCCAAGTGCAGATTCTTGTTAATGATGTTAATGACACTTAGTGACAGTGATAATTGGCGAAATTTTAACGATGGTACTGCAAGTCCCTGTTACGTTTATATCGACACTTGACGAATATTAGTAGAAACAAATTTGCTATTAAAATAATAAAAAATATAATACTAAATTAATTCTACGACAGTAGTAGAAATTATCCAAATTTTTCTAACCAGTAGACAAACTGTCAAATTAATAAAAGCAACTGATTTTTTAATTTTTACAGTTACTTGAAATATACAGAAATGAATGTTGAGAATATCGATAAATAAGAAGATAATTATTTTGCAACCTATATCGACTCCTTACTATAAACTGGACAGAGAATTAAACCCAAATTTACAATCCAAGCTAACTCTTGTAACTATATACTGTACATAATTTACATAAAATTATTTCCAATACAAAATAACTAGGAGCAAATTCAATCTTCAAGTAACATTGCAAACAAGCCTGCGTTATAAACAATTAATACAGACTTATTTTCAATCCAAACTGGCTAAGGGCAGATTTCCAATTGAAAATAAACCCCGTTAAGAACCCCACCTTCAATCCAATACAAAATTAACGTGACGCCGTTATCAGTTCCGCATCGTTGTCGCAAAATCAATTTGACAGAACACGAATCCTTCAGCTACAATGAACGATCATTTAAATTCCCGGATTGCAGGTCTCTGCACGGCAACGACATATCGGTGATCCCCGAGGGCGCGTTCGAGGATCTTCAATCTATAACCCATCTGTGAGTATCCCTCTACCGGCAGCGCGACGAACTCACTGCTCGCCCTCCGTCGATAATTCAGTAACCTGTGTTTATAGCGCTCTGGGGTCCAACCCGTTGTACTGCGACTGCAGCATGGGCTGGCTGGCCGAATGGGTGAAGACGGATTACGTGGAGGCAGGCATCGCGAGATGCATGGAGCCTCCAGCTATGAGGGACAAGCTGTTGCTGACGACACCTGCGGCCGCATTCCAATGCGAAAGTATGTATTTCCTCGACAGATATCGCGATCGTGGCGAGAGTGGCCAGCTGTGCTGGTCGGGTTGCCGGGAAATCCACTCGACCAGATCTCGAGTTAGCGATGTCTTATGCACCTGGAAAGATGGATATCTGGGTCAGGTATACGCAGATCACTGGAATCACGGTACAAGTGTTCTGGTATTCGAGTTTCGGTACAGAAATTCTACTCTGAACTGGTTTTTCATAATATTGACCGTCGAAATTGAGTTACTGCTAGGTTAGGTTAGGTCTAATAGTAAGATTGGTATTTGCGAAGAGGACACTCGATTTTAAGGGTTCTCAGTTAAATTCGGGGTGGATTGGAGTCTTGAGAGCAGAATTTGAAACTTCGTAAGGTCTCGAATAATTTCGAAACTCGAGTTCCGATTTGGTTTTCAATTGGATCCTTTTTTGGACGTTTCTGGATTTATAATCCAAAACTTTTGCACCGATTATCGTCCATAATTAAACAAAAGGAACACGTTTTTATCAAACACGTGCAACTGTATTCGATCATTTTGTATTTCCTTTTACCTCAGTTTCTAAAATTTCGAAACGCAAAAAGGTGTAGGAATATTGGCAAGACTCGAGGCCTGAAATTCCGAGACGTTTCGAGGTTCCGATATTTCGAGAAATTCGCCCCTAATTTTGGAAACCTGACGGAAAATTCGGAAGATGCATGGATCTGCTGGCCGCTGTTGCTCCACGATCGCCAAACGTTCTACAGATGTTTTTGATTTCTCACTGGCCTCTGACGCAGTCTGTTTAGTTCATGGTTTTTTGGCCCGTTGTCACAATGGGGTACTAAAATTGCTCATTAATCGTAGACCTTTCTTCCGCGCAGCCAAGCAACAGCCAGCCGAAGTCCTGGCCAAGTGCGACCTGTGCTACACCTCGCCATGCCAGAACGGAGGATTTTGCGAGACGCTCCCGGACCGGAAGTTCCGTTGCAAGTGCGCGCCAGGATATCATGGGGACCGGTGTGAACATAAAATTGACGCGTGCTATGGAAATCCTTGCCGGAACTCCGGAGCTTGTAAAGTATTGGAAGAAGGAAGATTCAGGTATCAAACGTGCCGACTAAATCGTAGTGAATTTTTAGCCCAAGCTCGTTCGGGTCTGATTTCTATGTGCTCGTTCAGTGGTGCCCGTAGAATTGTCTGCGACGGACTCTAATCCACCCTTTCCTTTCTATGTACACGTAGCATTCCATTGTAATTTTACTTGAAACCTATTTATTTTTAATTTCCTTTTTAATCTCAATTTCAATTTCAATTTTAACCACTTGCGCCGGAGAGACGTGTCACGCACGTCGTAACGCTTTTGTCACAGAATCGCCAACCACGTGGTACACACGTCGTTAGGCAATCGTTACAGAAACACTGCACCGTTCTGGCACACGAGTCCGTGAATGTCTTGCCACCTCTAGTGGTTAATTGTATTAACTTACAATGTAAACCTTTTAGTTCTATAGAGCAGAAATTCATATGGAAACTCGTGAAATATGTATAAAGAGGAGTTAATATGAGAAAAGATTTTTTAATTTGAATATTTAATTTGGAATATAGTTTTTAATATAAAGATTGGTACTTAAGTGTATTTTTAAATAGTATTTTTACTTAATTCGATAGTTGGTATAGGATTAAATATATTATATTAGGTCTACCGAAAAGTTCTGTCCGTTTTTGAAGTAAAAGAAAATAATACATTTTCAACAAATTTATTTATATTTATCTAACAATATCATTTTCATCGTTACTTATGACCACTTTCTAGGATGATGGAAATTTGTGAATTCCATTTTCTCGGAAGGCCTAACTTTTAGAGTAAAGAATTCGAGCAGTGTTTGCTTCGCATCTGCTTCATTTTCCAAACTTTGTCGCTTCAAAAAATTTTGGAGCGAAAGAAACAGATGGTAATCGAATTAGGTATTAAGTCTGGAAAGTATAGCGAATTCGACAAGACTTCAGGTGACAAAACTTTCCGGTAGACCTGATATAATTTGTTGTATGAAATTGGAGAGAAAGAAAATAGTGGTTGGATTAGAGTCCTGCTGCAGATACACACAATCACGAGTTCGAACCTGTGCATTTGCTGTAGCTCGATCGATTTCTTTTTGGCCCTTCCTCGCACGGAAGGCAGTAGTTTTGGTCAGAAATTGAGTAGACGTGCACGTGAAGTACAGATGTATTTGGTGAAAAACGGTAGCTTTGAGTACCCACTGTAGCATACTGCATCGATCTCGAAAGAGGAATCGACACTCGTATCATCGAGTACAGGCGCAATTTGACGAAAGTACATTCGCTGTTTAGTAGTGTAAAGCAACGATTACGAATCCATCTGGCGCATTTTCCTTTTGTTTTTTCTTCAAATTTACGAACATGCTAACGAAGGACCTAATATCGCGCCGCGATGTATTTCCTGAAAAATACACGGGGAAACGTATTTGCATTGTAAAAGCGCTGTTTAACGTATAAGTAGAGTATGAAATGTAGTTTCAGTAGCAGTAAATTGCACGTACAAAAAGCGTGCACTGTTGTATGAATAAATAAAACGGGACCTCTGCACGTGAGCCCCGAAGAGTAGCAGCTACACGTAACGATCTATCGACGAAGCAATTACGATTCAGCGGTTCTTTCTTCCAAGCTTATTATCATATTAATGTTCAAAAAAGTCACTTTAAAATACCTGGAAATAAACACCGCGAATATCGCGAGTGCTATGTTAATGAAAACTACAGAATATTACTAAATTTTTAAAAATAAAAAATTCCAGGATAATGACAAATTTCCAGAAAAATACAGAATTCCAAAATAATAGGAAATTTCAAATAAATATTGTATTCCAAAATAATAACAAATTTTTAAAAATACAGCACTGCTGTATTTTTCAGAATAACACTAAATTTTTAAAAATACAGTATTATATAATAATACTGTGTTAATCAAAATTACGGAATAATAAATTTTTAAAAATGAAAAATTGCAGGATAATAACAAACTTCCCAAAAATACAGAATTCCAAAGTAATGGGAAATTTGAAATAAATATTGTATTCCAAAATAATAATAAATTTTTAGAAATACAGCACTGCTGTATTTTTTAGAATAACACTAAATTTTTTAAAACACAGTATTATATAATATTACTGTGTTAATCGAAATTATGGAATAATACTAAATTTTTAAAAATGAAAAATTGCAGGATAATGACAAATTTCCCAAAAATAGAGAATTCCAAAGTAATGGGAAATTTCAAATAAATACTGCATTCCAAAATAATACTAAATTTTTAAGAATCTAATATTACAGAATAATACTAAATTTTAAAAAATAGATAATTCTAGAATAACAGCGAATTTAAACAAAAATACAGCACTCTGGAATAATAAAAAATTTCAAAAAATTTAATTGACTCGGAATTTTTAATTTTTAATAAATTTGAAGTAACTTAAAAATGAAAATTCTTCTTAACTCTTACGTCTGAGAGGTTTATAATGAATGAGGGATCGCGGAAAATTCGTCGATAGGTGGGTTACGTGTGAAACGATAGATTGGCGAATATACCGCGATCGAAGAACGTGGTCAATGTCTCGATTGACGATCAGTCCGTGTGTGACAGTTGCGACTGCGCCCCCGGGTACAAGGGACTTCGATGCGAGAACAACGTCGACGACTGTGAGAACAACAAGTGCGCGAATAACGCAACCTGCGTCGACCTCATACAGGCCTACAGATGCGACTGCGCCCCAGGATTCATGGGCGAGTATTGCGAGGAGAAGATACCCTTTTGCACAAAAGGGCACGACCCCTGCGAGAACGGGGGCCGGTGCGTCGACCACGGGACCCACTATAGCTGCGAATGCCCAATCGGCTTCGCCGGCCTCAATTGTTCCACTAACCTGGATGACTGTGTTGACCATATTTGCCAGGTACGTATCCTTTTTCCCTTTTTTCCGAAATTTTCTCATGATTAATTAGAAAATTTTGAGAAATTACAATAAGTCATACGTGTATTGACTTTTGAAATATCCTGTAGCATATACTGTACTGCCTGGAAATTTTATTATTACTGTTTGGAGTTGAGTATAATTTGAGGTAATCTGGTGTGATATGTTGACCTAATTATAATACAGTTAATTATAATTAATAATTAATAATATGGTTAATTATAATACACCTTTTGAAAGAATGATCTATCCTTTTTTGAAATCTACTGCAGCCTTTGGAAATTTAGTATTAAATATTATCTCCAATGAATTATTGGGATATTTTGATAAAAGTCGATCAAACTATAATCACGTTCGCAAATTTTAAATTATGTACGATTCTGAATAGATTGGCGAGACGTCGTAATCAAAAATGGCCTACTCCACTTGGAAATATACAATAGTTTTCAGAAATTAAAAATTTGATATAATTTTAAATAAATCGTCTAATGTCAAAAATAGGATTTGGTTTTAGTCTGAGGAAATGAAGTTCCTCTGCTATCTGCAACCTTTTATTTCGGTATATTAAAAATTTCATACGCGTAGAACTCTCTGGGACCACTGATTAAAATTTAATTTAATTTTCCCACCTCCAAAGTCCACGGTAATAAAAACGTATAGTAATGCTATTGTTAATTCGATTTGGAAAATGAGACTTCGCCATTCGTGGCTTTTAACCTCGGCGTACATGGGATACCAAAGTTTGGAATTGCATATTGAAATTTATATTTCGACGTTTTTCTTTTCTCTTTTTTAGAACGGTGCTACTTGCATCGACGGCATAAACAATTACAAGTGTGAGTGCGCGGCGGAATATACAGGGAAATACTGCGATGCTACACCCTCGACAGCCATGCTCTATCCACAGACTAGTCCATGTGCACACCATGACTGTCAGCACGGTGCATGCTTCCAACCAGCTCCCGCTTCCGCCGCGGACTACCTCTGCCAGTGCCACCCCGGCTTCACCGGTGAGTAACTTGTTTCATCACTTTAAACCTGACGAGAACACCTATAAAAGTCCTCCCACTTTTACTTTTATCGTTCTAACATCAACTCCAACGAAACCTCGCATTTTCTCATCCCATAAAATTCTCTCGGTGAGTTCTTGCTATCAAACAGTAGTTCCCTCTCTTCCTTCTAATTTCAGCAAAAATAACCGTTGAAATTGGTATTAGAAATTAGATAAAAGCTAAAATTATATCTAGATAAGGGTATTTGTAGATATTAAATTAAATGAGAAATCACTGTCGTTGGGAAATTATAGAGTAGAATATTTGGATTAAAGTGTGAGAGGTATAACCATTAACGATTGCAATAGAAATTAGGTAAAAGCTGAAATTACATCTGAATAAGGGTAATTTCAGATATTAAATTAAATAAGAAATCAGTGTTATGGGGAAATTTAGAGTGGAATATTTGGGTTAGAGTGTGAGAGGTATGATAACCATTAACGATTGCAATAGAAATTAGGTAAAAGCTGAAATTACATCTGAATAAGGGTAATTTCAGATATTAAATTAAATAAGAAATCAGTGTTATGGGGAAATTTAGAATGGAATATTTGGGTTAGAGTGTGAGAGGTTTGATGACCATATTAACAATTGCAATAGAAATTAGATAAAAGCTGAAATTACATCTGAATAAGGGTTATTTCAGATATTAAATTAAATAAGAAATCAGTGTTATGGGGAAGAGGAGTATAGAGTAGAATATTTAGATTAGAGTGTCAAAGGTATGATAACCATATTAACAATCGCAATAGAAATTAGATAAAAGCTAAAATTATACCTGGATAAGGGTAATTTCAGATATTAAATTAAATAAGAAATCAGTGTTATGGGGAAGAGGAGTATAGAATAGAATATTTGAATTAGAGTGTCAAAGGTATGATAACCATATTAACAATTGCAATAGAAATTAGATAGAAGCTAGAATTATATCTAGATAAAAATATTTCTAGATATTAAATTAAATGAGAAATTGTGTTATGGGGATGTTATCGCATATAACACTTGGAGGTTAGAGATATGAATAAATAATATTTAATTTAGAATATTAAAAGGGTTCAGACTATCTGGGTTCAGGTATTTGAGGTTTAATCGAAGCAAAGAAAATTTAATTCAAGTAATTATTTAATTTTGCTATCATTAATAATAAAATCCTAAGATATGGTATATTAGGTTGGCCAATAAATAGCGTTGGATTCCCAATCATCAAGTGTCTTATCTCTAAAATAAAAATTTAAAATTTTATATGAAAAGTACCGACGTTGTTTCTTGGCCGGACTCGATAACAAAATAATAGAACTGATGGAAAACTTTGAACAAAAGGAAAACGATGCGAGTACCTGACGAGTTTGAGCTTTGTGGACAACAGCTCGCTGGTCGAGCTGGAGCCGCTACGCACGAGGCCAGAAGCGAACGTGACCATCGTCTTTGAGACCACGCAGGAAAACGGGGTTCTCCTCTACGACGGCCAAAATGGCGACCATATCGCCGTGGAATTGTTCAAAGGACGCATTAGGGTCTCGTACGACGTTGGTAACTATCCAACCTCGACGATGTACAGTTACGAAACGGTGGCCGATGGAAAACCTCACGTGGCTGAGCTTCTCGCGGTGAAGAAGAACTTCACGATGAGGGTCGACCGCGGTTCTGCCAGGAGCATTATTAACGAGGGTCCCAAGGAGTACCTGAAACTCGACGCGTCCATGTACGTCGGCGGCGTCGCGCCGGAAGTCGCCAACATTGCGCTCATGGAGTTTCACCTGATGAACATCACTAGCTTCCAGGGTCAGTTTCCGCTCGAGCTCGAAAATCAACTAAATAATTGGGAAAAGCCGATCTTGTACCGTTTTAATATTATTTCTAAATTATTAATAGCATATTTATTTTCTATTGTCCCATAAAGCTTTAAAAGTCCCAGTTTTACATATTTACAAATTTGACTATAGTAATTTTAATATACTCGTGTGCTACGTTAAACTATTAACTTATTAAAGTTATATTCCTATGCATTTTTCTATTAACACTTTGACTATCACATTGGTCATATATGACCAGCCGCGGTTTCTCCTGTGACACCACGGTGGTCTTGTAACCGGAGCGCTTGAACTGCTTGAACTACATTGAACTACACTGAATGAAAATTGACAGTTAGTGCATTTTGAATATAACCACCAATTAGAAGATACTTTGAAATAAAAAGTGCCCCATTGAACGATTAAAAATTTTTGTTAGAACATCAAAAATATATTGGAACAAATATTGCATCTAGCGGTGCACTCCCGTGGCGTACACGTGTGATTTCGGCATGGCAGTCAAAGGGTTAAAAGGGTAAACAGTAAATGAAATTGCACGAGAAAATTTTAGATAGAAATTGCAAAGAATTTCGAAAAATTTCCAAATTTTCAGGGAACCTACCAAACGCTTTCACTCGATAATTATCATAGTAAATCTAAGTAAGAAGAATTGAGGTCGCAAAATATAGTAGAATATTAATTATCGGACTCGGATAATTAAATATCGAAGTCTCAAACGTCAGAATGTATTAATATAATTATTTTCGACCTAACAATTCTTCGTTTCCTGTCTATCAGGCTACATCTCCGAGATGTGGATCAATCATAAGTTGGTAGACTTCAGCAACGCGGCAAAGATGCATCGCGTAACTCCCGGACGCTTGTCAAACGAGGAAGAAGCTGACGAGGCGCGAGACGTCGTGGAAGCGGAAGGAATTATGGGCAGCAACGGCAGCAACGAGGAATTGATGCCAGAGGAGAACATGGCTCACGAACATTCCGGTACGATCCAACACCCTATTCTATATAATATTTCTCGCTATATCCGAATACCTAACGCCGCGTTATTAGATATTTCGCATTGATATTAAATATCGCGTCGAATACGAAGGTTGACAGGCTAATTTACATGTCGTTTATTGCAGACATCGTTATGACGGGACCTGGCACGATAATTTCCGATCCCTGTGCGGGACACGAATGCAAGAAGGGTTCGCAGTGCGTGCCATCGCCGATCGGAAACGGATACCTGTGCCAGTGTCACATAGGGTGGCAGGGACGGTATTGCGAGAAAGGTACGTAGGTCCTATCATAGCATGAATAGACAATAAAATGGCTAAAATAATCTTGCCACGATCTAAATAATTATTTTTCAAATTTCAATCGATACTGAATAACGTAGACATAACTAGAGTTAGATGATATAATATAATACGTAAATAGGTTTGCAATAGTAGATTGCAAACTGGTTTGATGATGACATCTAGAAATGTTTGACAATTTTTGGGAAGATTTAATTTAAGAGTTAAACGAGATGATTGGGAGTGTTATTACAATTAAATTGTGCCTCTGTTTCAGCACCGACGTGTCGCAAGGAGCACACCAAAGAGTATTACAGTGAAAACGGATGTCGGAGTCGACGACTGGTGAAGCTTGCCAAGTGTTGGGGTAGTTGTGGCAACTCGTGCTGCCTGCCGCGGAAGATGAAACGGCGTAAGGTACGATTTAATTAAAGAAAATATTTACCATCTTGCTATTTACTCGCTTGGCAGTAGTACAAGCCTTGACATAGTCAGACGTATACATAAACAATCCGCTTTCATAATTCCATCTTTATACTCGTCTTCGTGTTCAATGAAATAAAAATTACCTTTCTTAATATTCCCCTTCCTCCCTTTCAAAATTTCATGTCGATCAGAGACGCGTGTTTTTTGAAACAACGCCCAAATATTTCTAAAAGGACACCCTCTCTGCCTTATCTCTCGTCAATTTTTGACGAATCACCAAACAGAGCTTCGCAATTGACTTCTTTCCCAATTTGTATTCTATATATAATGATAATAAATTTTGAGTAGACTATAAATAATCACTAGAACATGTGTGAACGACAGGTTCGACTGATCTGCGCCGACGGGATGCGGTACACGAAGGACGTCGATCTGGTGCGCAAATGCACGTGCACCCAGAAATGTTACTAGCCAGGACCGAGGGACGTCGAGCGCCACAGGTGTTCCATAAATACGCGTCGAGACGTATCGAGACCGAGAGGAAACCCCCGACAACCGAGACAGTGTCCCAATTCGAACTTTCAACGCTCACGACCGATGTGGCGAGAGTCGATCGCGAATCCGCGTAGACGAGTCCTCCTCGGCGCATCCTCGTGGAACGCGTGACGAAAGCATTGGGGCCCAACGGGACTGCCAGGCCGCTAATATTCGTAACGAAAAAATATAAAAGCGAGAGAAGTAAAAATGCAACAGACGAACAAAAATTGTAATAAAGATAGATGGACACACACTCGCAAAACAGCACACAGCCGGCTCAGTGTGATGTATATTCGAAGGTGGAAGAAAGAATTATATTGTGCGTGCGTGCGGATCACAGGACTATGAGAATTCGGGGAGAGGACAGTATCGACGCATACAGCGCTAGGTATTATATTAATCGACGTATGTTCAACGATTTGAGAGCGAAGAGTGGAAACTTGGTGCGAGAACAGGGACCGCAGAGGGCACCACTGGTGTTCGCGGTAGCCGCGCGTCAGTATCGTTCGCTCAGTGTGAAATAGATCTAATGGATGACGACGAGTAATGGTGATGGTGGTGGATGGTAGTGGTTGAAACTAAGAATGAGATAAGAATTCACGCTTAACGTTGGTCGATCTCTCAGAGGTTCCCTTTTTCTCGTTCGACGATCCTCTGATAACGATCGTCGGCGGACAACGAGGAACTTTTAGCTCGGAAGTCCAAAACGGTGAACGTGAAATTTTCGAGATAATCGTCTAGGGATTGTTGTTAATGAAATTCTCACACCTTCGTTCAATGTTCAGTGTCGCAAGCTTCGGTTTCTCGATGTTAAGAATTTAGTCTGAGAGGTCGAAATTTCGCAATTTTAAAACGTTCCACACCACGATACGGAACGACGAACGCTTCGCTAGCTCGCCGAGCTTCGTGCAACTATTTTCTCGACGATTTATATAATTGTAACTTAAGAGCAACTCGATAGAAGAAAGGGTAAAACGAGCAAAAGCGGTTAAAAAGTAAGGATAAGAGACAGTCGCGTATGTATTAAAAGATGTATAGGGAGTTTTCGTGTTTCTCTGAACAAAAAAATATGTTTACCCATGTTAATCGTGGAACTTGATGGATTGTTAGGTCTATTGTCCTCTGAGTAAACGTTTATATAAAAGCAAGTTTCTCGAACAGACAGTTGCGTTTGCACCGGTTAAAAGAGAGAAGAAAGAAAAAGAAAAAAAAAAAATGCGAAAAAAAAGAATATCTGGCAGAAGATCCTCGAACAACACACATACAGACACGAACACACACATATACACGAAGAGACAAACATTTCCATTTCGACTCGCTTCGTTTTGTTACTACGTATTTTAATTACCCTATTATCATTTAAGCCACATTTCCTTTTTTTTATGAAGATTTAACCTCTCGGTATTTAGTGGGATAATTTAACACAGCGGAGGAAAGTATATATATATATATTATATATATATTTAAAAGACGTACCGTGTTTCTTGCCTCTTCCCTACAATTTCATTGCAACATCGGCGATTCCCGATAAAATCACGATTTTACATTTAGAAGAATTACACCGTGTCCCTCGTAACGAGCAGCTTTGAATAACGAAATTAGAGCTTGAGAGAAATTTCGAAGACTTTCCGTTTCTGCTATGTAATCCTCGGTAAAAGGCAAGAAATCATCGGGTGACCCGAGATCTCCACTGAAGGTGGACCGTCAGCGACCCCTAGAGCCTCGAATCTTTCATTCCACGGCCTAAGGTACAGTCCTCGAGGTTCGAGAAGCCGCGAATTGCACTCGTAGGGGTCGCTCCGAAGTGTGAAACGGGGTCGAGGAATTGGACGACCTCGCGTAGGACGGCGAATTGTAAATGGACGACGTCGAAGAGAGGGTCGAGCGTAACTGACGTGACTCCGGAACAATCTCTGCGCCCGGAAGCGGAGGACCGCGTAATTATTTTTGTATGAGCGCATTATTTAAACGTATGGTCGAGCGTCAACGATGAGTTTTGCGATTGTTTTTCATCGGGGAGGCGTGATTCGTTCGGAACTACTTAAGCCCCCCTCTTAATGTTTCGCGTACCTATTTAACGTGTACCTACTCTGCGGATAACTGCATTGCATCTTCCACTGCCAGTATTTAAGTCGTATATTTATTCGTCGTCACGTATCGATCCAGTGACGTGTGCAACACGTCGCGGATCTGTCGTTATCGATCGATTGTTCTTCATGCACTTTTCAGACACGCCTCTGCAACGCCCGTGGTTCATTCCAGGCAAACGAACTTTCTACAGGAGCACGATCGAGCCCTTTGCACTTTCAGCATCTCGGCAAGATGATCTTGTTTGGTTGGAACGTTTCGCGCGTCGTATCTTTTACGATTTCTTTCCGTTTTATTATTTTCATTGGGGGTAAAGAGGGGCAGAGAGAGAGAGAGAGAGAGAGATAGGGGGAAGATAGAGGGTGAGATCCATCTTCTTGGAAGGTGATCTAAAGTGCAAAGGGTCGAGCCAGTCGACAAAATACTCAGCAGTACGTGCACGGTGTTCAGCGTTTTCCAACCCTTTCGGTACGAGCCCTTCGAGGACGAAAAATAAGTCGAACGACTGCGATTCTCCGATCTCGGATTATTTCAACGATCTTTACTTTGTCGATCTTATCGTTAAACGATTCGTAATATTCGTACGTAAGGGTTAATTAAGTTAGCGATATGTATTCGAAGTTGCACGGCAGCGTAATAATTTTCTACGTTTATAATAGCGATTTTTCCTTGTAGAAAGTGTAAAATGATCAGCGAGTATTTATGAAATAAACGTTTATCGAGAAGGTTCCAATTAACGACTATAACCGATCACCGTCGTACCGAAAGGGGACCAACGAGAGAGAGAGAGAGAGGGAGGAAAGAGAAAAGGGGAAGAAGGAAATGAAATCTTTCTTATTATATCTAGATTAGGTCGTATGTAGTCATTCGTATAATTTCTTCTGCGCACGATTTTTAATTAATTTACATAAACATTTATCTTACGTTATTATCCATGTATTAGCGTTCCCCATGGAGGATTCATTGTAATAGCCTTCGTTTCGTGCTATTCTTTCGCGATGAAATTACTTTCACCGTTCTGCGTGCACGTTTCCTTCGGGTGGTGGAGGAAGAGAGGGTGGGAAGAAAGGAAAGAAGAATTAAGGAAGGGAGAACGAGACGAAGCATTATATCGTAGCAACCGTCGGATGTGTCACTTATTGTTATTGATTTTTCTCCTTGTATGCCGTAGAAAAAGTAATAGGTGTACCATAACGACGTATTTTACGAGTTTATAGTATTAATAGTAACGTAAGTTGCCTACCGCGTGTTGCGTTTCAGAAATTCATTTCTCCTCTATTGTACGAGTTTCGTTGCACAGCCACAGATCAACTGGACGTTGTTGTTGTTGTTAACACGTTGCTCGTTAATCGAGAATCTTATCCATCGACGAATCAACCTTTTCTTCTTTTATTTTTCTTTTTTTAATAAATGTTTGATTTTTGCGGCTTGCATCGTGTCTAAACTTCGTACGGAATTTTGGATTTGAGTAACGCTTTGTATGGACAGAGATGGCGAGCAACGTGCCGAATTGAATACTTGTAAGTGAAATTGAAAACAGGACGAGCAGACGCGATCGAAAGCTTTCAGAATTCCGACGACTCCGATGCGCGAGGATCTTCCATACCGACATACGGGCCTGATCGTTAACTCCATCTTCAGCTCAAGAAGTCTCATAGGGTCGTGAGAGATAATGCAGGAGATTTTATTCGTGAGACAACCGATTTAGCACTTAGGCGAAGAATCCAGACATCAAAATCGAGTTCAGGATCGGATAGCATTTCAAAATATTTTTGAAAATTGTACACTCGATAACGAGAACTCCGTGAAGAACTATGAGACCACGATTACACGATTTCCGGTATTATAGAATTCTCAGATCGATATTGCTTGAATAAATTTCAAAATTCTAAAATTATTGCAAAGATAGAAGAAATTTGCTATTTAGAGATACGGTTGACGAACTTAGGTTAGGTTAGATCTGTGCGTAACCGCCATTGTATACTACTCTATCCATTATCTGATTTTATTTCAGAAGAAATCGATCACATAAATAAATTCACAGATATTCCTAATTTGTCCTACTGAAACAGAACCCCAAAAGTCTACTAAAATTACTAAATCACGAATATTTTCCAGTTAGTACTTATTCGGTCTGATTTTCATTGACAAAACGAAAAAGCAAAAATAATGAAACTACTTTTCCTGTCCACGTTAAAACACTATTAAAATAACCGAGTCGACCTCGTTCAAAAATTCTCGGAATACAAACCTGGAAAATTAGAAATTACGAGATACGAAGATGTTAAACACTTTCTTGGATCAATATTCTCGTCGTCGTTATTCCGAAAGCTCGTCGATGCCAAGAAAAATTAAAAAGTGGAAATAAATAAATAACGAAAGAGAAACAGGACACAGAGGCCAGACGCAGACTGGAACGAGTCGAAAGACCTGTACCAACGCTGCTGGTCACACGAAGGAAGTTGCGAGGGCCGTAGTCATTAACGAATCCCGCATTCGACCAAACATAACGTGCGAGTAACTCTCCTTGTAACGAGATTAACGTTCGCGCGGGACGTTTAACCGAGAGCGAGAGAAGGAGTGGGGGGTCGGGTCGTCGGTGGGGATGACGGAGCGACGGAGGGGAAAGGGAGAAAGAGATATAGGATTTTCTACGAAGCTTAACGTCTATACTGGACAATAATTTGAGATGAGGCGATCGAGAATTCGATTTAAAACGTTCGGGAGGGGGTAACGGGTGGGTGGGTGGGGGTAGAAGCGGCGAAGGCGACGAAGAAAGTGTTCGAGACTTGTGATTGCTCGAAATTCCTAACGAGTTATATTTGTACATTTACTTTACGAGAAACCTTAATATATTTCACTCGATCGGTGGACTTATAGCGCATGCGACTGAAGTATACCAAGTTTTTAAGAGTCTTACGCTTAAAAGTATAGCAAATGCTTTCGTTCTCGGACCAGCCTACGAATGTATTATTCCTCGAACGGAGAATGACGATGACGCGTGCGCCGCGTCTGTCCGAGAGGCAGCTCGTTTCGTTTTATTTGGGGAGGGGGGATAACGAAAGGGAAACGTAAATAGGAAAGATAAAAAAAAAAAAAATGAAGCATTTGTTTCGTCGACTCAACACACTACCTAAATAACTGTAAACTGCGTAATAAATATAATTATTATTGTTCCTTCTCGATATACTCGTCTGCTGGTTGTTTTATTTCCTTCATTCTCCTGGGAGTGCAGCGAATGTTCGAATCTCGAATTAAGTCGAGGCTTGATAACCTCTGGCCTTGCGCAAAATAATCTTGGAAATTGGGCAAAACTTTTTTCATTTTTCTTCGGGTATCAAAGTCGAATTTCGAATAGGCCATGAGAGGAACTTCGAATGGATAGGTTATAAAATTGTATTTAGAACTGAAAGCTTAGCTTTGTTCTCCTGCGCGGAAAAAAAATTGTATATTTCTATAATTCCGAGGGTTTCCGAAATTTTTCCAAGCTCTTCCTAAAACAAATTCGAGGTGGTTGGAAAATTGGGGGATAAGATTGAATCTCGCCGAGACTTTGGTAGGGGAGGTAGCTTATGAAATTACTATGATCCTATGGAAATAAGAATTCGTGGGGGAGGCGAGCAAATTGCGGAGAAGGAGTGGGGAGAGTATGCGTATGCGCAGCTATCTAAGAACGTATGAATGAGGCACGTAACGTGAGGCTAACTGATCTGAATGGGCAGCGAGGAGATTCGAGTGTAAGTGCGTTTGAACGTGCAGCGCGTTTTGTCGTTAAAATTGGAAAAACGTATGGAGAAAGAAGAGAACGGGATAACTGCATGCCTAGAAGTATTATAGCTCTACAGTGCGCCGGTATATCGAGATAGGTTCTAGTAAAATCGAAATGTCTATGTTTATATGATGTAACAAATTCTCGAGCTAAGGACGCTATGAAATAAATGTATGCAAGGTTTAACAGAATTCCCCGTGTACGTTTCAATTTATTCACGTCTCGATGGTATCGGGGCTTCGAGATAATCTTATCTCGAGTGCCGAGCGGAATCGTCTCGTTCAATTCCGCGATCATCACGTTTCATAGGTAACACGTCCCGCTGATACCAGTTTACCCGGCAAGTAAAACGTGCCAAATAAGCTATTATAGTAATTAGCAATGATTGAAGCAATTTGTCGAAACGAGCCAGGATCTAATTCCTTCGTGTCGTTATGCCTTCTTTCCCGCGATTACGTAAACAGTGGTACAGAAGATAATGCGTTAGATAATTCGTTCGTTCAGACTGATACGCGATATCGCGTTGCAAATTACCTCGCAATGAACGAGAAACTTTGAGACTGAACGCCGAGAATCGCGAAAACGGACGCGAACGTGACGAAAAGAAAGTAACGGTTCCTCGTGACCTTGGAACGACCTTGTTCGCCAGTTACGCGACCTCTACGATCCCCCCGTGACCTTCACCTTTCGATGATAAGAGTTCAATGACCACGCGTGTCCTACAAATGACCTTGATCGCCGGTAACACGACCTCGTTGACCACTTGTGACCCTCTAATGACCTTGACCGCCGATAACACGTTTTCGACGACTGCCCGTGACCTTCAAACGACCTTGAACGCCGACGACACGACCCCTATGAGATTTCGTGACCTTTGCACAATCTTTACTGCCAATAATACGACCTACAAGAGCCTCCGTGACTTTCAAATGACCTTATTTCCTAATAACGTGATCTCGATGGCATCTCGAGACCTTCAGATGATCTTGACCGCCGGTGACACGGCCTCGGTGACCTCCTGCGACCTTCGAGTGACCTTGACTCTGGGTGCTACAATCGCTGTGACTTCTCGTGAATTTGAAATAACCTCGGCTGACCTTTTTTGACCTTGGAATGACCTTGACTTCTCATGACACCGCCCCGACGACCACACGTGGTCTTCGAACGATTTTAATTCACGGTATCGTGACATTCCTAATGACACTGTCGGAAAAATTCAACGAGATACGAAGTTTTTCGTGTAAAATAATTTATTTCATCGCGTAGGTGTTCTATTCGACGTGTTTGCGTTATGTAATTCAACCTGGTTGATGCCACTGGTTTCGAAATTCGTTCGCTGTCGTTAATTCTAACCAAAACACGAGTTGCAATCGCAGAATCCGCAGCATCATCGGCAAATGGACTTTTTCGCCAAATGAAGTCAACGTCATCGACCCTATCACGCGATACGCGGTCGCCAGGAACGACATTATCCATGCAATTAAACTCAATCACGTTGCATCCCGCCGTCCGATTGCCGATACGCGATTCGTGAGTTTTCTCGTCGTACTCGTGCAAAATTCGAGCGAAATTGATCACCCGTTACAGTTGCAAACCGTTTCTGATTATGAACACGCGTCCGCAAAAATCGGAAATCGTGTCGAGCAGTCGTCACCGATATAAAACAGAAACATAGTTAAAGAAATGGCGTATTTGCACCCGACATTTTGCGACATGGAAACTGAAATGGAAGCGACATAAAACATCACTTCAGCGAAATATAGAAATATCGTAAATATCTGTAACAAATTTTGAAACAAATTTTGAAAGGTCTCCACAAAATGTTACATAGGATGTAAAAATTTCGTAAAAGCGAAGTCAAAATACTGTTACTTTAAAGAAACCCTAACATAACCTAACACTACCATGATCGACCAAATAACCGGTCGATGAATAAACATCTAAAAAAGAATTTAAACAAAATTGGAATTACAGAAAATATTTAAAAATATTTAAAAAAATGTTTAAATGGAAAAGACATAAAACGAGACCATATTAGGGAAGTTGATACTATAGCTCCTGAAACGACGCGAAATTAAGCTCAGAAATCTTAAGGGATATTCTAGAGGATTTAGTGTGCTCCAAATTTTCACTTGTTTCGAAATTTCGAGAGATTGGAACAATGAACGAAACCTATTCTCTCAATTCAATGGTAATCTCGTTGGGACTCATCTACTTCAAACTGTGTTAAGTATTTCTTACTCTAAAATCCTATAGCATAATTTCTCTGTTGCTATTAATGATATAATACTTCTCTACACGAACTACATCTCTATTTAATTTTCCATTTATTTTTTCCTCCGATATTTAATTTCTCGCTCATCAATTTTGTATTTCCATTTTATTATTTTTCAACCGTATTTCTATTTGTTATTTTGCAACTATAATTCCGTTTTTTATCTTTACAATCGTATCTCGATTTTCTATTTTTTAAACAGATTTCCATCTCTTTATTTATTTCTTTATTTCTCATTTCTGTTTTAGATTTTTTAAATTGTTTCTCCGTTTCCTATTTTTCCATTGCATTCCAATCATACTTCCATTCCTCGTGTTTTAATTATACTTCCATTTTAATTTTTTTAATTCAATTTCTATTAATTATTTTCTAATTATATTTCCCTTTCCCTATTTCTCAATTACACGTCCATTTTTTATTTTTTAATCGTTTTCGTATGACTTTATTTTTCAATTTTATTTGACGTTAATATCAAACTGCACCACCATTTCTTATTTTTCAATTATAATTTCCTTAATTTTAAAAATTTTATTTCTATTTCATATTTTTCAATTATACTTTCATTCTTAGTTTCTTAACTAAATTTCACTTCTATTCCCGTACATTTTAAATTAAAAATGGTACCTGGATGACGTTCAATCTCTTTCTCCCCTAATCTATTCTCATAAAGCAGCGGGCTGCCATTTATTAACTCCTTGTCCTACGATTTAAGTTCCGATAGCGCGTGCCATAATCAACAGCAAGGTTGGTCACACGTCGTGCTATTTCATGCGAACACAGCAAGAATAACACGTAACTGAGGTAGAAAGAGCGAAAATGAACCACGAGTCAGACTCGTGTGGTTTACGTTGGACCCTATCTACAAACCACGTCTCTCACCCGTGATATTCATCTTCGGTCCGATTTCCTTACCACGTCTCCCACCCGTGATATTCATCTTCGGTCCGATTTCCTTACCACGTCTCCCACCCGTGATATTCATCTTCGGTCCGATTTCCTTACCACGTCTCCCACCCGTGATATTCATCTTCGGTCCGATTTCCTACCACGTCTCCCACCCGTGATACTCATGTTTGGGCCGATATCCTCACCACACGATATCATAATCGAAGATGTTAAACTTTCAGCATCGTTTCACTGCGTTATTTCTGTACACTATTTCTCTGTTTAACGCTTCGTTTTATTTTTAAATGCAACGTGCCAAGAACTTCCTAATCGAACGTAATTCACAGTCCTCGTGGTGTAAATTTTTACAGATCTCCTCCATCCTCCTCTTCCACCTTCTCTCTTCGCAACTCCGACGTTTTACTACACTTTTAACAATCCACGTCGGTTTTTACACCGACACTACTTTCACGATACATTCCCAGTCCCATCGTAATTTCTTCCAGCTTTTTATTAAACGCATGCATAATGCATATATTCGTCGCGCGTGTCCTGCATAATAAATTATGCAAGGACGATTACGTCAATACGTATAATTTTCCCACTAGGAAATTAAATCATTCGGCATCGACACATGGAAATTTCATCATCGACTCACGTGAAATATTTTTACCCGACATTTCGCTTTTGCACGTCCACTGATATTTCCCTTTCGAGCCGGCTGCTGCTGCTTGATTCAGCAAGGAGCAGCGAAAGAAGCTCAGAAATTCCTTCGAAACAGGCATGTACTTGTCGGGACGGTGGTAAACACGATTATAAAGTCACGAGTAATGCGTGACAGCGATAAAACACCGTTAATTTTACTGCAAGTCACTAAGTAATTTCGACATCGCGAGCCAAATAACAGATTCGCGGCGTGCAGCTAAGTGAAACACAGTGCAACATGTAGGTCAAACATTTTAGCGATAATTATCGTTTAATGATCACACGTTGTTCATTAAGCCGCTGCTAAGCGCGTTAAATCGACGAATTTAGGGACCAATAATCGTCAGGGCACGTTTTACGGTTGGCCATCGCGTTTTTAATTAAGCCTGACAACAAATTACATTCTTACACCTATGAGAGTGGTAGGTACATGAAGATTTGGTTAATGATTAAGCATTGTGCTTGATGATTTTCGATTGGTGTTGAATACTTTCTTGCGAATGGTATTTGGATTGGATTTATTTAATTAAATTGTGTAATTTATTGTAGAAATTATTTTTTTTCTTTTGGTACTATAATTCTTATAGTATTAAAAATTTAATACTGAACCTACTATGGCCTGTGGAATGACTGGCAGTCGAAGAAATAGAATAAAAAAAGTTTTCTAAAATATATCACACTAGGAAATATTGAAAAATTTATTATATCTATACCAAAAGAAAAATCACAGAGACAGGTAACCAAGGTGACAACGTTGAATGCGAAATTTTTAATGAAAAATTTAAAACTACCATTTGAGCACTGGTAGATTTATAGTTAAACTAAATATTTTGAACATAGCTAAATATTATTCTACAATTAAATATTAATAATATTTTAGAAAATTAGTAATATTAGCTGCATTCATAATGTTTAATAAAACTTGTTTTACTAACGTAAATGAGTTATTATACTAATATAATAATACCTATTTTATCAATCAAACCCAAAATGTTCCAATAAAGAATAATATATGTATATGTATTAAAAATTAAATTAAATCTTGGTTTATACAATCGAACGATACTCAAAATGAAAGTATATTTTGCAGTTGGTCGGTGAAGCGAAAATCGGCAGAATAAATAAATCTCATAACAAGATAATAGAGAAATTGACCCTGTACACATCCGACCTATTATTAGTGAAGAATTAGAAGGTCGCGTTTCGTCCACGTCGGAAAGTCTATTGATCTTCATCGCTCTTACTAATTGGTACCATTCTACTATAAAAATTTATTCAACAACCTAATAATGCTCCAACTTTGTCTTTCTCTTCGTCCCTTCCTACCTACCTATCTAAAATAAAAATTAATTCCGAAATATTTACCATTTTCGTGCCATTTAATTTTATCGACTCTCAAAAGAAAATTCTCAATGTTTCAGGAACTGACAAATCTCTTTCCAACTTCCTTCTCACCATCTACGATAAAAATTTATTCTAAAATAGCTCCCATTTTTGTGCCATTCAATTTTACTGACCCGTAGAATTTTTCAAACTGAGGACTATTTTTCCACCCATAATAAAAATTAACAAGAGCAAGAAATTAATTCCATATATTACCATTTTGGTATCATTCAATTTTATTGATCCTCAACAAGACCTCTCAGTATTGGAAAAAGAAATTTTAATGTTAAAACAAAATGTCTTCCTATTATTCAGTGAAATAAGCAATAAATAATTTAAATAACTAAAAAGAAATGATAATTTGTGTCACGAAACGTTCAAGAAACATTCTGGTGGCCAATTGAAGGTAATTTAACAAAACCTTTTAACAAAACCCACTCCCACTACTTTCCCACCCACAATAAAATTAACAAAAGCAACAAATTAATTGCAAAATATTACCATTTTGGTATCCTAAATTCAATTTTATCGACTCCCAAGCAAACCTGTCTATATTTTAAAAACAAGCTTTAATATTTAAAAAGATACGTTTTCCAATTATTCAACGAAATGAAGAGTGATAGTAATTTTAATAACCAAAGAAATTTGAGTGACACGATCTCGATGACCAACGATCAACAAACATTCTGGTGGCCAATTGAAGGGAGTTTCGCAAAGGAACTGACGAGTTAACGGACACTTCCGAGACACCTTCTACAGAACTAGACCTCGTGATAGTACCCTCAATTGATACGCGGTTGGCTGCGTGGGTGGAGGAAAAGCCTGTAGTAGCACGGCGGCTTGGAGAATGAGTTAATGTGTCAGTCGTAAGCGCGATTCCGTCGCGACGCGCACTTCGACGGACCGCAGAGCGAAATATCGTTTGAAAAATTTCCTCTTCTCGTCTCTCAGCCTCGCGAACTCGGTTCTCGTAAAAGAAAAACTCCTCGTACCATCGTGAATTATCCGGGAAATATCCGTTCGAATACGAAGTGAACGATGATCAGTGTGCCCGTTTGCAAGTTCCTCGATTCTTCGTGACCATTTCATGACTATGTTCGCAACGTGTAAGTAATTCCACATGAAATATTCGTAGAAATTACTGGCCAGTTTCTAAATCGTAATTCGCGGAAGTGACATCCGTTTGCGCAGAAAATAACGGAAATCGTTGACTTAAATTAAATTTTCCTCTCTCCCAACGTGGAACTACGTTGTTGCTCTTGCCACGCCAGGCTTAGCAGAGACCAAAACATTCGACACTCGAAATTCCGTAAATATTCGTTTAATCAAACGTTGATAGGGAGAGGTACGAATTTTATTTCGGAGATCGAGATGGTATACTTTTAACTAAATCGGAAACACGAGAATATCTAATCCTCTTAACAAAATTCCGAATTTATTACTCCAAAAAAGAAAAAAAAAACAGAAAAATGAAGAGAATAAGATTTCCCAAAAATAAAATTTCCAACTAGGTATCGATCTCAACAAAATTCCTCTACTATTCCACGAAGGGGGAAAAATTCGGAAAAATAACAAAAATAAAATTCGATCCAAAAATTCGTCTTTCTAAATAACCTTAACAAAATTGCGAATCTATTATCCTAAAAAGGAAAAAAAGATAATAGGACTTCCCAAAAATAAAATTTCCAAACACGTATCTATCTCAAGAAAATCCCCCTATTATTCCAGGAAGAGGGAAAAACTCGGGAAAATGACAAAAATAAAATTCGTTCCAAAAATTCGTCTTCCTAAATATCAACCTTACCAAAATTCCACGTTGGTCATGTTACAAAAAAGAAAAATAACAGAAGTTAGCTAGAATGTAACTAATCTGTTTAACCATCGATCCTAACAAAATTCCGCGAAGAATAATAATTTATTCGTCATTCTGCGAAAAATAATAATAGTACAAAAAAAGAGGGAGAAAATGCAGAAAAATCTATAAAGTGAAGGAAGGGGGACATTTCTAAAGCATGACGCACGAGCGCCTCGTTGCACGGCGATTATTAATCGCACCAATTAGAGGATCGTCCTTAGAGATTCAATTCGGTTAACAGAGCAGGCCGACTTTTGAATCGACGTCGTGGCCAACAAACAACCGCGATCCCTCTAAAACGCTCTCTGTATTAGGAAGAATTGTGTGCACGACGAGTTACCACGATCACGCTAACTTACTAAGCGCCAGAGCCACCGTTTCCCTCTGTGTCAACCTGTTGGATCGGATCCGTGGGCCCCGGGGGCGGCTACCTGATAAAAATGTTCGCACACGAAGAGGAAAGAACGTGCACGGACCTCGGACAATAGTTAGGTAGGGTTGAATCATCCTAGGACTTCGGTTAATTCATCCTGTTTTATATTGGTATGCACGACCGAGGCTAGCTTCCATGGAGATAAACTTCCTCCATGCAAATCGAATCGTCTCCCTTCAAAGGATAAGATCGATGTAGCGCCCTACGTGATTTCCGGTCTCTGGTCTTAAAATCGGACCCGACAACGCTGGATTATGAGTAATGGATTGCTTTTCAGCGGAAGAATGGAGATACGACAGCTAGTCCGTGACCCGGTTACATTAGGTGTTCTTATTTTTCTTCCTCCATTCTTATTTTTCTTTTCTTTCTGGCATATGTGTATGCATGTTAGGAATCAGAATGGGAAATTCGAAGTTCCACGAGCTAATCCGCTGTCGTGGATTAATCTTGGAACCCTCGTAAGATGTACCGTGGTACCCTAGTCTCCTGATACCTCGTCCGAGACACATTAGCTCAACCCTGGTACTCTTACCTAGGGAGTTTTCCCTCTTTTCTTTGCCTCTTCGTAAAGGAAATTTAAGTTGGGCGAGTGGGAAATTGATTAGTTGACTTTTGGATTCTTTTGGATAAGCAATTTCAATTTTTTGAGAGATACTATGCTTTGGATCCTTATATTGGTGTCCAAGATCTGATTTGTCATTTGTTAATTTATTATTTCGTTAATCAGGGAGACATTTCTTAATTATGTATATTTCTCGTTGCAGAGACGCGATGATTAGAGGTTAGTTTTAAGTTTGAGGTTAGGTTCGAAGCTTCGCGCTTTTTTGGTGCAATCATGAAGGCCTCGATGAGCTATAGTTTGTTGTTCAGTCTCATTTTTAATTCGGTAAGGAATAATTAGGATAATTTAAATAATTCTTCGACCGAATTAAAAAATTCTTAAAGTATTAGGTTAAGCTGTGATTCAAAATGGCTGATCGAAGAAATTTTGATTTCTCACCTGTCAGATTCGTTTCGTTCCGACGTATGAAATACGATGCTACTTTAAAATGTAATGGTATCGAATTGGAAAGAAATTTAATCGACTCCGGGATAGTATCACTTATTCCCATCGAACGTGGTTTTAATTACCGTGTCGTTAATTAATCCGGGCTCCAGAGGGAAGAAAAGGTAGGAAATTTGATTGCTCATTACGCAAATGGAGAGCAGGAATTTTCTTCTTTTTCGTCGAGCCTTCGCTTTAAAACCTGCCCACTACAATGACCCACTCGCCGGTTTTGCTCGATATATCGATTCTCCGGGGACAACAAGAGGAGTGCCCCGTGAGGAGCTTGCTACCTATTTCGAAATAAGAAACGCGTCTGCTACGATTCGAAGAAAAATAATATCGCAAAAAGAAATTAATAATTGCAATCACTCTAATTTCGAATAATTTTTATTTATTTTTATTTTAACAACGAGCACCACGCGAATTTTTTGACTCGTTTATCATCGGAGAATATTTTGAGAACATTTTTGTCACACTATACGAGGATTATAAAATTATTCTTTCGGAAACGTAATTGAAAAATTATTTCGTTAGTTTTAAATTATCACGTGAACGGATTTTACATCGTAGTCGATAATTAATGTCACTAAAATTCGATTAGATTCGTATAATAATTAAATTACATTCGTAATTTCGACGTGCACACTCGGCGAGTTCATGAATATTTATTCTCAACTTTATCGAATGGATTTATGGTAGAAAGTTATTTTAAAATTATAAATGGAAAGCTATTTCTAAAATGACTTTTACTCGGGTCACAGTGCATTCTGAGACCTATAAAAAGTGGTTATCTTTCGCAGCATGTTTTGCCATTTAAAAACCCCAGAAAAATTTATTTAATTCGAATAATAAATCTTTACAGATACCTCCTTAAATTTTATTCCAATACTTTAAACGAATCCGATCAATGATTTTTCCTAATAACCCTAAATAATTATCAAACTGAAATAAGAAAACACTAAGCCTCTAATTATCAAATCGACAAATAATGTCTAAAAGAAAATATTCCTCTATAAAATATCTTTTATCCATTTTCTTATTTAAAACGTTCAAGTATAACTTCATCAATCTCGTAATTATTCCTGTCATCGGATTTTACACAAAAAAAAAAATCACGTTAATTAATCTTCCCAAACAACTTTCGAAATTTGTCTCGAGGGTTTCACAAGTTCGTTCGATGATTTCTCCGAGTTGCATGAAATTAATCGATGAAACATAGAGGTACGAGAGATAGGGGTTAAAAGGGTAAAGGGGTTATGCGAAAACGTGTCGGTGGTGACGGGATCGCAATGAAAGTCAATAAACCATGATGAGTAAGAGAGAGTAACAGTCGGAGTGGTATTAATAAATTAGTGTCTAGTTGCTACAAGCAGCGAGAGCAGCAGCAACAGGAGCATCAACAGGAGATGGTGGAATTGCAGATAGGGGAAAGGAGGAAGAATAGGAAGTGGTAGCTGCAATGACAGAGACTACGATGAACAACGATCAACCATCGATTCTATTTCCCGCGAATTTTCAAACTGTTCAATCCTTTCAAGATTCCATTTACGACAAACTTAGCAAAATTTGTCTTTCTCTATTAGATATATTTTTTAATTATTCTGGGGGGAAATTCTAGGAAATATTTATTTAATAACAAAATCATTTTTCCTTATTAAATTTACTTTCAAATTATTTTTTTGTCTCTTAGAACTTCCCCTTCAAATTTGTACCGAATTTCACAAAAATATTTTTTCTCTGCTATGTTTGTTTTTGGGAAGTCTTCGGGAGTCTCCTGCATTTTTATTAAAATATTTTATGCACTGTTTGGAAGAGAAAATTGACTTTCAAAAATTTGGGAAGAATGAAATAGCTGGATTTAAAATTTTGAGATTTTTAGGAGTTCGAAAGCGAAGGTGGTGGAAGTGCTATGTGTAATCCTTTGTCTTCAACCTTTGACACGGTGATAGAATAGAAGAATATGTATGTAAGTAACGAATGATAGTCGAGTCATTTCTCTTGCTCCTTCGTACCGACACACGAGGAGCTTTCTATGACTTGTAATTCTAAAATTGACTACAACAACCTTTTATCCAATTTTAATATTTGATCAGAGCGAAGCCATTTAAGCTTCCCAAACCGAAATCTGTCCCCTTTATTTTGATTCCAGTTGGAGCTAATTGACGAATGTTTTGTAAGCACTCGGATGTTGTGGATAGAACGAAACGTGGTTTGATATGAACAAAAATTCGTGTACGATAAATGACACGGTTTAATTTATTATACGATATACCACTGTGCTGTATGATATGTATAGAGTGTCCTGGTTTCTTCTCGATCAAATTTTCTCTCGATACTTTTACGAGTACACGAATCTTGGTCTTCGAGATTAATTGTTCTCACGCCACTAAATTTTGTTGCTCGAGGAACTTGGAAAGATCTATTGCATGTGACAAATTAATACGAAGAATTGTCAATTGGTTCCTTGAAATGAAGCAAAATTGAAATGAACTTCGCAGAGTAATGGATTTAATTCCTCAACCTTGTCAGCCTTGTACTGAGAGGAACAACGAACATTTTGAAATATTGAATACTGATATTAATAGCTTTCTAGTACATTGATTGGCAACCTTTCTCGCATCGTATCATAGTAACCTCAAAACGACCACAGTTCCTCAGAACTCTTGCTTATACCCATGGAAAACACAGCCAAGGTTTGGACGAAAAAAACTGGGACACCCTATATAACTCCTGCTTGACAATTTAATCAGAAGGAATAATCAATAAAAAAATCCTTAACACTATAATTTTTTTGAATCGTACTCACGGAATTTGATCAAAGTTTAATCGGAAAAAATTGGGACACCCTGTATAGCTCCTTCATGAGAACTTAACTACAACGTTCAACCATTAAGCACAATATCGGCGCCCTAAATCAATTGAAAACGAGATTAAAAATTCCCTCCTTATCCTGTCAAATTTGGTTGGAAAATTGAGAACACCCGGTATAATTCTTACACGATAATTTAATTACAACAACCAGATAATACATATAACGTCGATATGCTAATTCGTTCGCAAACAAGATTAGAAATTTCCTCTTACCCCATCAGAAATTTCTAAGAGAAACTGGGACACCCTATGTAACTCTTACATAATAATTTAATCACAACGACCAATCGTACAATATCGCCATCTTCTTTCCGCAACTTCCCCACCTGTTTCTCGAGATTCAAAAATTTGTAACGATCTTCCACATCATGATCCCTCTTATTCCTATTCATGGAATAAAATACCAAAGTTGGATAAAAAAAAAAAAAACTGGGACACCTTATATAAGTCCTACATAACAATTTAATCACAACGGCGAACCATTAAGTGTAATATCACCATCTCTTATCCCTACCTCCCTTACTTACTTATATGCACATGACGTTCCGTCAAAGTTCGAAAACAAAAATTTTGGTACACCCTATATAACTGCTACATAACGATCCAATCACAACAATGAATTGCCTCTTCCTTATTACTATTAAGAAATCCCTCTTACACCCAACAACGTACCTACCAAACTGTGATGAGAAAAAACTAGGACACCCTGTATACCACCTCCATAATAATTCAATCAAAACGTTCAACCTTCAACTCCATCACCATCTTCCTTCTCTGTCTCTTCCTCAAAATTCGAATCCATCTTACGCCCAACAACGTACATATCTAGCAAACTCGTGGTCAGAAAAAATTGGGACACCCTGTATATCTCTTGCATTTCGATTAAATCACAATAACCAACCGCCACTTCCTCAAAATTCACAGACACGAAGAGATCCCACTTACACTGAACAGCGTACCATCATAGTCTGATGAAAAAAAACTAGGACACCCTGTACATCTCTTGCAGAATAATTCAATCACAATAACCCAATCGCCGCTTCCTCAAAATTCACAAATGCAAAGAGATCCCTGTCACACCGGTGAATATACCACCATGGACTGATGGGGAAAAAGTAGGACACCCTGTATACCTCCTACATGATAATTCAATCACAACGATCAAGCATCGACTGCAACATCAGCATCTTCTCCCCAAGCTTCTCTGGCAATTCCTCGAGAAGCAAAAGTTTCCAAAAGCTCGCGCGTTAAACGATCCCCGTCCGACATCGCGCGTCGCGTTAAATCGCTGGCCGAAAGCTCGCAAGCGATGGTCCGAGGGGCAAGGAACACTCGGATATCGCTGGTGAATGGATTGAAAAAGCTTTCTCCGTCGGTTCCTTAAAGCGACAACGAATCATCTTGAGGCCATCAGCCGTGAGCGATGCCCACGAAGGTGGCAGCGTAAGGGGTCGTCGAGGCCGGAGGAGTGAAGGTGGCGAAGGCAGAGGGAGTAGCGAAGGAAGAAGAGGAGGAGACGCTTATCGTGACCGAGCGTGACGGTGCGTGGCGGCGTGTGCACACGCGTGTCGTTCGTGTGGGATCGGATTATCGGTGTGTCAGTGCGAAAGAAGACAATTGACTCGCAGCCGCCGTCGTGCTTGCCGGGGGCCTTCTGACGTCACATCCTGTCCTCTGGCTAGTCGCGATCTCGTTTGGACCACGGCACATCAAGGTACGCAGATTCGTGCGTCCTCAATGTTTGGACGCAGAAAACTGTCACAGACCGGCCTAGCACGTGAGATCCGCCCGTGTACCCCGACCCAGCCTTTTTTTCCCCATTTTTATCCCTTCCACTCGTCACCGTTTAACTCCCGTTTCACGAAACTCACGGATCAACGAGGTGGAGGAGGGCACAGGCGAAAATTCCGGGAGTGACACACGTATTCTCGTCGAAGAGAGACGTAGTTCGAAGCTTTCGAGGTTTCGGAGGTGAATTATGAGCGGCTGGGCCGCCTTTCGGGCAGGTCCAGAGGAAAGTGACTGGTGCGGTGAGAATAGAGACGTGGTGAGCGACGAGATGACTGTTTAGAGACGTGTTCCGTGCTATCTAGTAGAGTTTTCGCGGCGATGGAGTATCAGGTGTGAGTAGCAATCCAGTTCGATGTCAGGGAATCGGGAATTTCACGTAGAATTGCAAACGAGATGAGATCGTTTCCCATCGAGTTCATGGGATCTCTTTCAGCTGCTAGATTCTTGAGATGACCACTCTGGTCTTCTTCGTTCTTAAAGAGTAGTAACGTGCATTTTGACAAGCTAGACTAAAGAGTCCCCAATAACGGTGTTCTAAGTAAGACACGAGATACCAGAGGAAAAACGTTGCTCCATTTTTCAGCAAGAGAAGAACAATGACCAGTCACAAGGAACGGATCCTCAGGATCCTCGTTTGGGCAAACGTGTACGCGATCGTTTCAGCCAACGTGACAGACTCTTCGGAGATCGACCTGTCCAACGAGATGGACTCGTTCACGACTACGAGGAGGACATTTCCTGACAGGTGTCTCGTGAAGGCAGAGCCAGGTCCGTGCAAGGACTACGTCCACAAGTGGAGGTTCATCAAGACCGAGGGCAGGTGCAGGCCTTTCGCCTACGGCGGCTGTTTAGGCAATGAGAATCGCTTCAACTCGGAAGCCGAGTGTCTCCACCATTGCGTGGGTGGTCCTGAACGTAAGGAACATGAGAAATAGTCTTGCCTCTAGTCCAATTGTACACTTGTCGCGTGATCGGATTGCATACCTATTAGGAAGAGATATCGCGAGATTGGTAGCTAGTCGACGATTGACAGTGGTATTTTTATCGGATCTTTTCTCCTTCCCTAGACACGCTGCCGCCATACCTGGTCACAAAAGGAAGCGTGTTTGTCACGAGCACTGCAACCACCAACACACTGCCCTCTACCACCGCCGTCACCCCACGACCAACGTTTACACCCACCGAGCCAACGAAACCGCCTGTGTCGAAGCACAAAAGAGGAAAGGTAAACTAGATCTTCCTGAATTCCCTTTCAGGATTTCGGCTTTTCCACCGATACAACGTGACATCTAGAGATCCGTGGAATTTGACTAGAATAGGCTATTCTAATTCCAATGGAAGAGATGTTAGGGTAGCTGGTTAGGTCTCGACGAAAGTTCACTCGCAGAATTGCTTGACAGGAGCTAACCTTCATGGAGTCTGGCTACGAGAAGACGTTCATGTTCGCGCAAAGTAACACGTTTATCCAACTGGACGGCAGTGGCATAAAACCGTTTCAACTTCGGTGAGTAATCCTAACTTTGCTTCGTAGAATTTTAATTAGCCATTAAGAGACCAAGGTACCTATCCGCTGGCGCTGAGGCTGGTCAGTGCTTACGAGCACTGGTAGACACGAGGCTTGGTCCCGTTGCGAAAAGATCACCAGAGACACGAGGAATCTTGTAGCTTTCTGAATTTTTCATCGACACTTGACAAAATCAACAAGAATTGTCTTACTGTTAGCTTTTCTTTTTGTATAATGACAAAGGAGGGTAGAATTAATTTTAGAACTTTGAACGAGTAACATCACTGACGTAATTGGTCTTTGGAAAATTTTATTTTATGAGAAGTCAAATTGGAAAGATTAATTTGCCAATTTACAAAATTTATAATTCGTGGGTGATATGACATATATGATATTTAATTTCCAAATTAATTTTTGAGGTTAACAACATTGAAACAGTTATCGTTCAGAATATTCAATTTCCTAAGAAATTATCTTGAAACTACTCAGACTCACTCAAAGCTAACCTAACCTAAAAATTAATTTCCAAGTTCGAGATCACCGAAAAGATTATCCTTCAGCAAATTTAGTTTCCTAAAAGATCGTTTTGAAACTATGCGGACTGACTCAAAGCTAACCTAACCTAAAAATTAATTTCCAAGTTCGAGATCACCGAAAGGATTATCCTTCAGAAAATTTAGTTTTCTAAAAGGTCATTAAGATTGCTGATGGTCCAAGTATTCAGAGTCAAACCTAACCTAACCTAAAAGTTAATTTTCAAATTCACGATCGAAATATGCTCACGGTCGAGCCAAGTATCAAAGAACAGAAGTCCATCAATGCTAACAGAGGAAACTTGGTCGACTATCATAATTATACTCGGAATTTGCAGACTGTGTCGCGAGATATCCTTCAAATTTCGCACGAAATTACCCCATGGTCTGCTGGTCTACCACAGCGTGAAGGATCGACCAGAGAGTCTGGATCCGTATGCCTTGTACGTGATAGTGGAGAAAGGCCAGCTGAAAGTGGTGCACGTGTTCGGCAAGCGGTCAACCAGCCTCACGGTTGGCGAAGGGTTGAACAGGGACGAATGGCACAGCGTTCTGGTGAGGATCGACGTTCATGGTGCGAAATTGATCGCCAGGGTGGACGACAAGCAGGAGGAGACCACGCTCGAAGTTTTGGAACACGTGGTCAATTATGGGGTATCCGAGGAACTCGCGTCTGTCGTCCTCATTGGAGGTAACCAGCTTTTCTAATTATAAGAAATCTTCGTTCGTGAAATTCTGATTAAAGTACGTATATATAAATTTCGAAAGTGTATAGGGTGTTATGAAATTCGCAATTTACGCTTAATTAAATATCTACCGAGGAGAATAGAAGACACTTGATCGATACAAATGGGGTTAACTGACTTTGGGATGAAACGTAATTTTGCATTTAGGAATAAATGAATTATCGAATAAATGGGTAACAATACATTTAAATACAATAATCGAATATTCAAAGTAGTCTGTGTATCCTTTGCTCCAAGATTTTTCAAATTTTGTGTTCGCATAATTAAAAAAATTATTCCAAATTCACTATATTATTTGCGAATAAATTACAGTTTATACAGGAAATCTTAACACCCTATATACAGATCCACATTGTAAAACACTAAATTTTGTGCAATTAAATCTTTCACAAATTTATTTTCCATATGAAAAGAATTAATTTGTAATAAAATAAATTCCTGAAAGATTTAATTGCACGTGAAAAATAAATTTAACAGTTTAAATTCCCTATTTATTAATTAATAATGATAGCAATTAAACATTGCTGTTATAATGCGCCGAGCATCAGATTCATAGTCACTATCGCTGATTTGCATCACAGATGAAACTCTGCAACACGAAAGTTAGTTTTCTCATGAATCACGCGGTTTTCGTTAGGGCTGAGTTCCGAGGAGCGATTGCACGGCGTGAAGTACATAATAGAATCGTTTGTTGGCTGCATAAGAGACATGGTTCTCAGCTCGGGCAAATCGGCCAGCGATTTGTTGCCCATCCAGCCTCTGATTGCCACGAAGCACGAAAACGTGAAAGAGGGCTGCATAGACAAGTGAGACAAACCCCTTCAAACACGTTCCTTCAATAAACCACTCTCGTGATCCACCTTCCCTTTAATTCGCGCCACGAACGAATTTCAGATGTAGGACACGGGAGAATCTCTGTTTCATCTCGAGCCAATGCGTGAATCACTATAATAGTTTAACTTGCGACTGCTTTGGGACCAAGTACGAAGGAGAACGATGCGACGTATACAGTACGTAAAAACATAATTCTTCGACCTTAAAAAAGTTAATTATTTCTCTCTCACAGTCCTTCTGAATGATCCTTCTGACAATGAAATCGAATTTTCTAAATTCCAAAGAAGTTGTACATACATGCAATAGCATATGTGACATAGAGATTTCAGTAAAGTCGAGTCAAGATTACACTAAGCTATGATAAAAGGAGAGAAAATATATCTATATGTATTATTTCAGCGGCCACTATTTTAACGTTGAGAGGTTCTTCCTACGTTTCCTTTCGTGTTTACGATTGGAAAGACAGAGTCCACTCGTCTGTCAACAGGATAAGCCTTGCGTTCAAGGTATTTAATAGATCAATTATTAGGTCGTCCCAGAAGTTCGTGTCGATTATTGCACTGATATTTAGATCAGCGTTTGATACGTAGCTTCAAATGCTGTGGAGCACCTTCTGCCTACAAGACTTCTCTATCGAAACGTTTAATGTATCATTCGTTACCCGTTCACATAGAATTTTCCGTCCCGTTTCCAAAATTTTACGCATAAAAGTTCGCGGTCTAACGTCGTTCGCGTGAAATCCATTCAATTTGGATCCATTTCGTTTAATTTCGCTCACCGAATTTTCGAATAATCCCTCTACCTTCTGTAAATTGAACAAAATCGCTAGAATCCAACGGGAAATTTTGTAAACGAGGCACGAAGTGACGAGACGACCTAGTAATCAGTGGTAGTCACTAGTCTAATATTCCATCACAATTTGATATTCCGTAACGCTGCCATTTCCTTTCACAAAGACAAAGTGGGACGACTCAGCCTTGTTTTACGCGTCCGGGGAAATCGATGGGACCCCGCACTACATAGCTGCCTCCATAGTGAACGGATCGGTGCACGTCGAATTAGATTTCGGGCACAACTCGAAGATCTCGACTGTACTGGGCGATTACATCACCTCGAACCATTGGAACAACCTGACGATATTCCACACTGGGTCCCTGGTCTTCGTCAGCCTGGACGACGAGATCAAAGTTCTCGAGATCCCTGGGGAAAATAACAACATGATCATCGATCCTGAGATCTATATCGGCGGTGGACCTGAGCTTCACAAGAAAAAGGGCCTGCTGTCTCACAACAATTTTGCAGGTGTGATCAAATTTATACGGTAACATTATGTATCTGAATATTAGCTATGTTCTTCATTAACGCGTTGAATGCAATTCTAGATATATTATATTAAAAAGTTCCATTAATTTTATGCTATAATATATCACAAAATACTATAAAATTATTAAAATTGTGGAATCATTATGTTAATATACTGTAGAGGAATATACTTTATAGTAGAGGACAAAGTCTAGATGACTTCTGTTTTAATAACTAATGTAAGAATTCTAATTTCAATGAACTGAATTGATCGATGAAATGCTAGCCTGGTAATTGTAAAGTTGCAAAACGTTGCATTTACGCAATTTTGTCCTCGTAATGCGGCAAGTATCGAGGAATCTACGAGTAAGTTCATTGAAATTGGACGCCATCACTAATCTTAGTATCGTCGGCGGCCGCTAACGCCAGTGGCGCCACTGGCGAGTACAGTCTCGCCTAAAGTGCATTCAACGCGTTAAACGTGAAACTCGATTCTCGAGATCGATGGAGATTCCATTGAAACGGTTTCAGGCTCGCTGAAATACGTTTTCTTCAACGACAAGTCCATTATTTATGAGTTGAAACGTTCCAACCCCATGGTGCATTATATCGGCGTGCTGGAGCCGGAGTACTACGAGGCGGATGTTGATGTGATTCCAATAACGTATCCGTTCGCGGACAGCCACATTTGGTGGCCAATAGCGCGGACCGACTCTCTTAAATTGAACTTCGACTTCAAAAGTTCGAAGCCTGTGGCTGTGGTCGCGTCGGGGGACGTGAAAAGCAATCGTAGTCTTGGATACTGGGAGGTACGTTAAAGAGGCCTTATTTAAGGATAAAGGGAAATGGAATCTATTATTCCACTGAACCTTTGTTCCGAAAGCTATCGGAGAAATTGGAGGTTTATTAAAGATAACGATCTTACGATCCTATAAACTGGAATAACCGAAATCTTTTGCACGAGATGAAAAATAAATTAAAATAAAATTCGAGAAATATCGAATCACTCGTAAATTCAGAAAATTCTAAATTCTAATTTTGCCAAATGATATTTACCAGCTTCATCCGATGAACAAGAAAAATTCGCATCCAACTAAACCTTTCGCTATAAAATCAAAAATAAAATTCGAAGAAATATCGTAAGAGTCGTATCGACGCTAAATTAACGGAATAACTGTAAATTTCTAAATGCTAATTTGCAAATGGTACCAGCTTCAATTAGTAAACGACGAAATTCGCTTCCAACTAATCCCCGTGCTAACGGAGAACGTCACCGTATCCGCCGTCGTGAAATTCCCGCCTTACAACACCTCGTGGCACGCGGTCGAATTGAATTACACTAGGGGAGAGCTGAGCGTTCTGGTGGATTATCGGAACAAACAGAGCAAGCTGTTCTCCATGACGTTCGAGCTAGGTGACAAAGTTATCATCGGAAGTGGGAAAAGCAACGCGGGTAAGTTTCGCGAACCTACGTGACCCGGATGGTAAATGATGACAGGTTGCTCTCTGCGTCAGGGCTGGTCGGTTGTATGCGTGAGATACGGGTGAACGACGAGAGAATAGAACCCAGATACGTGGTCAATACCAAGAGAGTCATTGGAGAGGTAGCCTTGGATAATTGCCAATTCGTCGATCCTTGTACTAGACCGAACACTTGCGAGCATGGAGGGAAATGCTCGGTGAAGGAGGACAGAATTACCTGTGACTGCACTGACACCGGTTACATAGGCAAGAATTGTCACTTTGGTGAGTGAAAATTTAGGAAACTATTCCAATTACTGCAAATCGACCATGATAATACTCCACTACCCCTTTGAAAATTTAATACAAACTATAATGAACATAATTGATAATAGATCTTAAACAATAGATCCTTAGTTTGATATACCAATTGTATAATAACATAAGTAAGAATTATCAGATTCGATAAATCAAAATTTGGAAAATTATTAAAATTATTACAAGAGGACTATAATAATACTCCATTACATTACAATTAACTATAATTGATCTTTACTACTTTTGATATACTGACATTGATCACATAAGTAGTTTGTCAGTTTTGATGAATACAAATTTGGAAAATTATTGGAATTATTGCAAGAATACTATAATAATACTCCATTACATTACAATTAAACATAATTGATCTTTACTACTTTTCACATACTGACGTTGGTCACATAAGTAAGAATTGTCAGTTTTGATGAATAAAAATTTGGAGAATTATTGGGGTTATCGAAAGTACTTGTGGAGTACGAGTTCAGCCCTTTAAAAAGAATTTTTATGGAATATCGATGTAATTAAAATACACGAAACACGTGTAAAATGAGAAAATATAAGTATGAAGGACAGTGGCAAATGGCACAAAGCGATGTGAAATTCCAGCTCAATACAGAAAGACCTGCGAGGAATTAGCTTTGTTGGGATACACCCAGGATGACGTTTACAAAATCGACATCGACGGAAACGGAAGATTCCCTCCGGCTCTTGTGAAATGCGAGTTCCAGTCCATCGAAGACTCGACGAAAACCATCGTGGAACACAATTTACCCTCGCAAATCGACGTCCGATCTATCGCCGAGTCCGACTTCTCGTTTAACATCAAGTACAGACAATTCACCGCTGAGATGCTTCAGGAATTGATCTCACACTCGTTGTACTGCAGCCAGTATGTTAAGTACGACTGCTACAAGGCGCCATTGGAGTTGCACAGCGCCACCTGGTTCCTTAGCTCCAAGGGAACCACCGTGGACTACATTGGGAACGTGAACAGGGGGTCCTGTCCTTGTGGAAGTGAGTATTAAACGAAGATAAATAACAATTAATTATCTAGAATATCTCATAAATCAATATACCTAATTATAGTTAATTTTTAGAGATAAGAAAAGAATTTACTTAAAGAAATTTGTGTGACGAATTTTGCTTTCAACGACTTACTGAAATTATTAGAATTAAAGAATTGGAATTTCAATTTGAAGATCAATTATTAAATTATGGATAATAAACTACAAACTATATTGTAAATAAATAACAATCGTTTGTAATTAATAACAAGTCAGAAATTAAAGGATTGTGAATACTTTTGTGACTTACCACGTACTGAACGTCGAAATAAAGGGTCGATGTTGTGTTCCAGTGAACAGGACGTGTGTTGATCCGAACCTCAGTTGCAACTGCGACGTTTCCGCCGGAAATGCTGGAAAATGGCTGTCCGACGAGGGGTACTACGAAACACCGGACTCTCTCGGCATCACAGGTATGGTGTTCTTGCAGCAGAGGGATCTCGAAGAGGATGCTCAGGGTCGTGTCACTTTGGGCCCCCTGGAATGTGTCGAAACTAGTAAGTTTTAATATCTCCATCGATCCTTTGTAAATCAATTTTTCCTTAAAAATAAATAAATTTAATTTTTAGATACGCAGAAGTACGTGGTCACGTTCACCACTTCTCAATCGTACATCGAAGTGCCAGGATGGAGGAAAGGTGATATAGCTTTCAGTTTTCGAACAACTGGGGAGAAGGCTATTCTTCTGTACCAGCCACCTATCAGAAGCAATTATCCATCCTTCATGGTTGCTTTAACCTCGGAATACCGATTGACGTTTAACTTCACCCTGAATACCGGCACCATAAGGGAGCTTGAGGTGAAGAGTAGGAGGAAATTGAACAATGGAGAGTGGCAGAAGATCTGGATCGACTACAACGATTATCATGTCAGGTTCATGATCAACACCGATTTCCAAATGGTCGATCTCCTGCCTGAAGAAGAGTTTGGACCTTTCGAGGGTTCTATGTTCATAGGTGGCGCCACTGCGTGAGTACTTTACGAGTACCATCCTTTCTTACGCTTACAAATAATTTTCTTAATCGTTAATTTCAATTCTTTTCTCTTTTTAATGATTTTAATGTTAGAAAGAGTTAAGAGATTTAAAACCAAAAGTATGAGAATATTCGGTCCCTCGAGTTAGTTATCGTCTACTTAACCGTCCTTTCACGCTTCCTGTTCACTCGCTTAAGTCCAGATTCAAGAATGACATGTCGAAAACAACGCTAGAAATAACAATCATCTCTCAGGGAACACTTAAGGACCTCTTCGGTTCGCCAAGGCCTGATCGGCTGTTTCCGCGGTCTGGTCGTGAATGGAGAAATCCTGGACATTCACAGCTACATGTCAGTCCACCTGTCCGAGATCATAAAAGACTGCAAGCCCTCGTGCCAGCCGAACAAGTGCCAGAACGGTGCCAAGTGCGTAGAACTGTGGAGCAACTTCGAATGCGTCTGCGAGAACAGATGGGCTCACCTTGGCACCTACTGCGAGGAGAGTAAGCTTCTGCAACTACTTTCACAGACGTCCAATTATCATCGATTCTACTCTAATTCTCTTAATAATCATTCCATCGTCTAGACATAAACAACAAGGCCCTGACCTTCACTTCCCAAGGTGCCTTTCTCAACAAGAACTACTTTGGTACGGACGACGAGGACGAAGAAAAGTTGCTACTGAAGGGTATAATGTTACAAAATATCCTGATCAACCTGAGAACCTATGACACTCACTCGTTGATCCTCTATGCGAATGATCACTTGAACAACTTCGCTCACCTCTACGTATCCAATGGCACCAGCATAGTGTACCTGTTCAACGCTGGCAATGAGATCAAGAACATCACTGTGGAGTATCCAGGTATTTAAGCGAAACTTTCTTCATTGCGTGCTATTTCGAGGATTCGAAATTAGAGGAAAGATTAAACAAGCACATTGAATCCGTCAGGAGTGAACACGGGGATCTCCGTCCAAATCGCGATAATTCGAAAGGAGAAATCGACAACGCTCCACGTGAACGAGTACAACTCTACCCTGAACGCAACCCCGGTGTTGCTGGACACGTACTCGAACAAACCGTGGATAAATCCGGAAAAGGAGGTACTGGCGCCTCAGAGACCACCGGCGCCACCTACCAACTACTTCCAGGTGAGATATCAGGCTTTCGAATTGAATGGAATGTACGCAATGATCAGCAATCTTACATAGGTGAATCTAGGAGGCTTCGATCCGGATGGCCTGCTGAGAGTAGGCAAGGAAGACATGCAGATCAAGGGCTACGTGGGCTGCCTTCGTGGACTGATGATCGGAGAATACCTGGTGGATCTACCTAGCCTCGCCAACGAAGCTAATCACGAGGGTAGCAAAGGAGTGCTGCCTAATTGTCAGATGAAATGCGACGCTATGCCTTGCAAGAACCTGGGTATCTGCACGGAGGATTTCGGCAGACAGGAGTCTTCGTGCAACTGCGAACTGACATCGTATTTTGGAGAATATTGCGCTGACGGTAAGAAACGTTTGCCTCGAATTAACCCCTATGAGATACTTATCGTTTGAGTCACTTGGGCTGAGTGAACGACGAGACTTCAGGCAACTAGATAGATGCATCAAATATGTCCTGAAATATGAAGGATAATTTAAATAGAATTATTTGACTGTAATATATACTATACATATAGGGTACATTGCGTCAATAATGTACATAGCAAGAGGAACTTGATTATATGAGTAAAATTAAAAAATAATTTAACATTGATGTGTCACAAAAATATTATATGCGCAACTTATAATATTAAAACAATAGTAATTTATATAATCGATTTCTTTTTGTTGCGTATGACAGCCTTAAGATTTCCTATTTAACTCACTAGCGCCACCACGGCTCGTATCTACAATAAACTTTACTACCGTAAAGACCTATATATCGCTGAATTACTTTCTAATTTTGCTGATATAATCTTGGGATTTCTCAAATTTCAAATTTTGAATTCGAATACTCGCGAAGAATCTACAATTCGATATAAAAATGAAATATTCGTAACTTATAGGATTTTTAGATTTTTCGCAGTCGTTAATACAGAATTCGCGTTTTCTGTTAGAAAAGGGAGCAGACTTCAGCGGAGAAAGTGTCCTACAGCGAGAGTTCGATCTGGTTGGCGAAGTGAACCAAGTGAAGGTTCAACTAGCATTTTCAACCAACGAGCTTCGACAACGTACCACGGCACTTCTGCTCTTGCAGACAGAGAACAAGTAAGTTTTCTGAAATTTCACCACGATCTCTACTTCTTCCTAGGGAATATGTTTCGTTCAGTCTCCACGATTCTTTCTCGAATCTTGGATGTCTTTCGAAGGCTCTTTTTTTCAGAAGAAACTACTACTTGCTGGTCGCTCTGACGTCAGAGGGTCAACTGATCTTCGAGGAAGATAGAGAGGGCTCTGCGTACGGGGTACGCTTGAACGACAGAAACTTTTTGAACGCAGCTCGACACAGTGTATACTATGTTCGGGATAATAATACCGCCACACTTTTGGTATGTTATCATGCGCCTAACACTTCTATAATGATCTTCACCAATCCATATTTACATATTTATTCAACTACATTAAATTCAAATAAATACTGGCAAAAGATTTTCCAATTTCCACCAATTTCTCTATCGATCGTTTAAAACGCGTCGAATGAAATGCAAAAGAATGGAGAAAGATTCGATGAGCATACTAAACTCGAATAACTCGTGATACTCTAGCACGAGACGTCGACCAAACGTCAGGATAGACTGCATAATAACACGATAGCCCGAAGAAAGATTGACAGCCCCTTTTCCGGTTGCAGATCGATCGCGAGCCGGTGCAACTGTTGCCGATCCCAGTGCTGAACCTGGGAGACGACGAGGACGACAGTCCAGGCGTGACAGAGATCCAGCTTGGTGGCCTGAACACGACAGATTCCCGATTCAGCGCGTACAAGGGATACACCGGCTGTCTGAGCAGTGAGTGCCACGTTAAATCACCCGTTTGAAAAGTCTGTCGAAAAACGAAACGAATTCGTCGGCAGTGACAGGGTCGGGCCGTGGTTCTAATAGAATACTGTCTTTCTTATGTTAGACAAAACGAACATCAGCCACATTGCGATTACGAAATGACGGATACCCTCTTCTTGTAGACGTCGTGGTATCGATCAACGGGGGACCTGGCATGAAGCCACTCGAGGAATATATGCTCTTTACGAAACAGGGCAGCGAAACCGTAAGGGCGACTATACTTGCCGGTGTCAGGAGCGCCCAGTGCGCAGTCTTTCACGCGCAGCCACGTGGCCTCGATCCACCCAGAAACGATAGCGTGGTAAGAAACCGTTTATTATATTATTCCCTATTTTTTCTTCAGAATTATGGTTGTATAATTATGTCTGTACAATGCTCTGCGAGGGAATCCTAATACGATAGATCTCGGTAAACTGTGATGTGTTAGATTCCGATATACAGGAAGCCTTGGAATGTTATATATCGGGTACTGGAGGCCTCGGTAACGCAAATTTCGATAGAAATTTTCAAATCCACGAGATATTCTATGAGAGAATTTTCACACGGTTGATTTCAAGTACATACCATTGTTCCAAGTTCCAATGGCGCGTGCCGTAGTCAACAGCAAGGTCGGTCACACGTCGAGCCATGTCGTCCGAACGCGGCGAAGAATAACACGAAACTGAAACAGAAAGACATCGACGTTAGCACGAACCGTGATGTTTACATTGGAAGCTATGTAAGCGTCTACGCACCACGTCTCTCGCCCGTGATACTCGTGTTTAGCCCGATGCCTTATCACGACTCTCGCACGATATTGTTGGCGAAGAGGTTTTAAGCTCCGATATATTAACCCTTTGCACTCGACGATTTTTTCGCTAGAGAAGAGTAGAAATTCAAAGATTCTCTACTTAAAAAACTGACGATACTTTTTTGAGCAGTAAATAGAGAATTGTATAATAGAATTGTAGAATTATTTGACTTCGATGCTTCGCACACTGTTACATTACATTAAATTTGATATATTAATGAATATCGATTTTCCAAATTTTATGAAATGCTGACTGAGGGTCGTCTCTCGAGTGCAAAGGGTTAAACTTTGACAAAGGACTTAAATATTAGGCATCGGTGCGATATATACTGAAAGACTAGGTACAGTACGGTGTACTTTGTCACATTAAACCTCAGCTATTATACCTTGGTAGGTTACGTATACGCAGTAAAGCAACATATAGTAATAGTATGGACATAGTATACGATAATAGACCCCGACACAATAGACTCGTTAAAATAAACTTCCTCGGTCATCCATTCTATAAACTCTATCGCAACGCTGCTATGGAACAACAAACTCAACTTCGGCATGCCCCAAAACCTATCGTATCGCTCGCACAAAACTACATCTTACATTCTGTTAACCACAAAACTACCTAAACTTCAAAGAAACTTGCAAGTTTCTAAAAAACTGAGGTACGTGGTCTCGCGAGGCTCGTCGAATTCGAAATGAAGAGAGAGGTGTATACCTAAAAGGTAAAGTACTTTCTGTCGAAGGGTCGAGACAGAGCCTGGGTGGAGGACCCGCCAGAGAAGATACTGTACAAGTCGCAATACTCCGACGCGACGCAGGAGGAACAAGGTGCTGGTACTTACATCTTCATCGCGCTGTGCTGTGTGTTCGTGACAGCGGTGATCGGCTGTATCTACGAGGTTTGGCGCAGCGCGAGAAAAGATCGACGACGCAGACGCGCCGGTAGCGTCACCGGAGCGTCGACGGTGTCGGCCCCTGGCGCGCAAAGATGGCAGTCGCAGCAGTACACGGACCAATTGGGTGGTAACGTGAAGACAGTGGGCTTCATGACAGTGACCGAAGAAGAAAAAAGACCAAATGGCACTCACGTGAAGCCGACTGCCAAGGAGTACAAGCCGCTGGCCAACGCGGAGTCGAAAGACTTAGTTAATGATAAAAGGGTTCATATTAAAGGTAGGTTATGGAACGCACTGATGATAATTTCGCTTTATCTTCACTCGAAGCAAGTTCTCGGTGTTTTCCTGTTAATTTCGAAACGTTAGATTGGTCGTAAATTATAATATCTTGAAAGCAATGGTAATATTCTTAAACCGTCTGGTTGAATTGGAATAAAAATAAATAATCTTGTTGATTGTATGGATTAGAACTGGTTGAAAATGAAACCCCTGACAATCTGACGGAATTAAGGATAAAGAGCATACATGAATTGGATATAAGTGGATAATCGCGTAATTTTCACTGATTATTATATTACGATATTTCTTAAGTTGTCGATAATTCGAAATGATGTACTTGAAATTATATATTACAGCAGATGAAGAACCAGAGAAGAAGGAGCTCCTAGGGGTAAATACAGGCATCACCACTAAACCTCCGAAAGCGAATCCATTCGTAAAGATTTTTTCTTTTTTTTATAAAAATTACGTATTAAGCTCTAAGCAGCTTGCCAAGTGGATTTTTGGATAAAAGACCATAATACTTGATAGTACATCGAAAGAAGTATAGCTATTGATTTAATTAAATATACTCTGTCAGCAATTGCGTCTACTTTGCAGGCTCGCTTTGAAATATTTTAAAACATATTGAAATAAATAAAAATCCGATTAGAAATAAAATAATGATCAATTGTGACATTTCTTTAATGCTATCAGATTCTAAGAACGCTTTTTAACGAGAAACATTTTTTTAAAAGTTATATAGTAATCGAATTAATATCTTTCGTTGATAAATTGATTTTATTAACTTTAGTTTCGTATCAGAGAAAATATGTAACTTTAAGAGATACATATTTTTAAATGATTTATATGTAGTTTACTTCAGTGATATATGCAATTTCAAGTATTCCAGTTGAGCATTTATGATTGCACATTTCCAAATTTTTGCCAGTATTTCATATTGCCAGTATTAAAATAACAGAAGATAGAGCTCGGAATGTCTATCAACGCAACGAAACATTCCATTGCAGTCGATGGAAGATCTACAGGAGGAACCAGAACTGGAGGAATGCGAAGAGGAAGAAGCCGGAGAAGAAGACGAGGAAGAAGAGGAGGACGATCCCAAAGAACAGAACCCAGACGAGAAGGAGAGACATCTGTCAGAAGCAGAGCGTACTAACGATAAAGATTTAGCGAAGTCGGTAAGGAAAACATCGAGAAGTTATTTCTTGAATAGATAGGTCTCTGTCCTTGAAATACAAAGGCCTGTTATCGAACGAGCTAGCGAAACCGATTTTTCAACGATCTCAAATACGCATGGAATTAAGTTAAATTAACGAAACGGAAAGGGAGTTTTATAAACAAATTTTTATATTTTTATATACTTAAGTTAATAATTAAACTTCGTTCAATTCTATCGAGCTCAAGATTAATTATGCAGTTCAAGGACAGATACGATTTTATCATAAACTGAGTGCGTTCAGATATATTCGTTAATACTTGGCTGCGACGTGACACATCAGTGTTATTCATACTCATTATCACACATTTGTTATTTGTCTCTGTTAGCTTTGTATGTATGTTCCTCACACTTTCTTTTTTTATATATACATATATAAATATGCAATATTGATTATGTTATGCGAACAACGAATAAAACATCCTTAAAGAAATTAATTCTGAAACATTGTGGCATCTCACTCCTTGAAAACCTACAAAACACGCTCTATAAACGAAACGTCATTTTCCCTCCAAGTTAGAGAATCATGTCATGAAACACGAATAAAAAAATATCGAGAAATTCAAGAACTTGAAATGCAACGAATATAATCAAAGATATATCATACTTTCAGCCGGATAATTCCTCTAGGATAAGTGTTGAGGAGAGCATTGACTCGTTAAACGTCGATCTTGAACACGATGACACGAAAACGCAGAATGAAGTCTAGAGGTACCAGTGTAATCGTAAAGCTTCTTGCATCATCTGTTCTTCCGACCGCTCGTCAGCTTCTGGTTCTGCAAAAATGTAATTTGCGTTCAGACATTAAGATGGCACGACTAGCTAATATAAAACGAACCTTTGTGGGTCGTGTATAAATATGTTTCAAATACTAACGTGAATTACATTGGACACAAAATAGCCACTTAACGCGGTCAATTACCTGTTTAATTCCCTGCATTTCCAGCTCATTAATTTGGGAATATCGCTGCATGATTTTGTACGACTTGCAGTACAATTCGCAACTGCCTGGGTCTCTCCCCACTTTAGCGTCTGTAGCTATCCCCACCACTTCTTGAAACCCAGCTCACAGAGTCCTGTCGATATTGATTTGTCATTGATACGTAGGTTCGTATCGAATGTCGGTATACCACTCATACTTGTTTTACCTTCCTTCCCTCAATTGAATTCTGAAAAGTTACAAATAATCAATCAGATATGGTCCTATACTGCAGACGTTAAAGGAGACGCTACTGTATTTGCAAACAAATTGTTCTTTCCCATCATTTATATTGTGTTCTAAATATATTCAATTACGTTCACATTAAAAATGAAATTAAAATGGAGGTTAAAATGCTCCATAGTATGCCAAGAAAAATGATTTTCTTACAGTCTTTATTTACAATAATTGACAAAATAAGTGTTATAATTATAATAGATAAATGATAAAATAAATCAGCTTTAATAAAATGGAAGTATCCAAGGAAAATATTTAATTGCATGAATGAGCCTGTTCAACTATTAATACTGAGCTACAATAAAATGAAAAAATTAGTTAAGGAGAAATTATGCTAAATATTTGAATATACAAATGCATCAATCAATATTGCATGAATCATGAGTATAGTGAAAAAAAATGTATTTGAATGCATGTTGCATTAAAAGCAATGCTTTAATCACGATTTAAACGATGGCTTTCATCCATCTCTAAGTTTTCTCTTTAATTTAATATAAAATTAAAGCGATACTTTTGTTGTCTAATATTTTGAAATTGAGAATTACTTAAAATAAGTTTCATCTTATATAGGCAATCGCGCTAAATGATATTGGACAACGATCGACAATCCAAGATTTGTTTTCAGGTCAGTACCAGTTTAATTACTGACGAAAAAGAACATTGTTAGTAAATAATTTATCGATACTGCGACATCGCTTCAGTTCTTATATTCTAAATAAGATTAATAATTAATATGTATTCTTATAATTTAAATATCGTTGTAGAAAATTAAAGCTTTTAAGTATAAACGAATAAACGATAAATTTAAATTGGTTTTAATAAATTTATAAACTTAATTAAAATAAACCAAAAGATCTTTAAATTATCCAGCAATCAAATTCAGTCCCTATATAATTATTTGTAATATTCATACTGTTTTGAGAATCTATATATGTGACTTTTTAGATCCTGCAAGGCGTTTCATTTGCAAACTTCAACCTATCTATTTATTGGATGAACGAAGAACTTTTGGATGTCCACTGAACTATTTCGCTGATATGAAATGTCAGCCAAGAAACAGCAAATCCATTGAATCAATATTGTCTTTGGATTAACACTTCTGGAATATATAGAAAAAAGTTTAATTTCGCGCCATATTTATTGCGCGCGCATCGCAGCTGATTTAAGCGTGCGATAATATGCAATAACGAATCTTCGTCAAACATTTTATGATACTTTCTATGTTTGCAAAAGTAAAGATCTACAATTTATTTTAAAACCTAGTTAAAAGGCACCTTTTGGATGCAAGTGTAAAATGAAACCAACAGCATAATATTTTCGCCAATTTTTCATACTACGTATCAAGATTACAGAAAAGTTTATGTAAATTTTCCGCGTTTAATGAAAAAGAAACAATAAAATTATTTCCGATATGTTCACATTCTTACATGACAATTCCTAAATACATCTCCTTTATACTTACGTATATATCAAAAAAGAATAAATTTATTTTTGTTTCACATTACATTAGGACTGCTGCTTACAATTCTTCAATCAGAATGAAATTCATATAAAATCAATATGTATTTAACAGTTCTTAAATATTACTTATCACTCACAATATTTTTTCACTTGATCACTTCCTTAAACTTTATAATAATTTATTTTCGATAGTATCGTGTTTTTTTCAATAGTATCGATAAATATCTATTGTTGTGATATATCGATTGTTAATTATATCGCAATTAATTATTGTATCTGTCAGTACTTATATAGTTGTATCAAAACGTAGTTAAAGTTTAAAAATTTCTAAATAAACATTAATATCGTCAACACAGTAAAAAATGCAATAAATAAATGCAATCGATGTATTACAAAATGTTACACAACACAATGAAACCAAATGAGATATTAAGGTTATAAGTTTTGTTTTCAAACAAATATTGTTTCCCTATTTTTGTGCAATAATATTTTTAACGAAAAATAGAAACATATACAATGACGAAAATTGTTGAATTATGTCCTGATAGAAATTTGACAAATTTAAAGTTTGAAAAATATCAATTTTGTAGCGATGAAATCCCAATAGACACTGAAATAGATTTAAAAACAGGTAAGAATTATTTTTATTATTCTTAACAAATTTAATTTTATGTATTATTTAAAAGAAATAATTGTCATTTAATAAAATAAAATCATGAAAATTTTCAAACATTTACAGATATATATAGGTTAGAATTAACATCAAATCGAGATTCCCTTTTAGAAACACGATTATTTGCACTTCATAATCATTTATTTAAAAATCCGTACGACTCATCATCCTGGTTTATAGATAAAAATTGGATTGTGTGGCGTTTCAGAAAGGATGGTATTTTGGAAAAAATACATATGATTCATGATTCAGAAAAGAATGTACAAGATATTCTATATAATCCATCAATTGGATTTACTAGTAATGACATTGTTATAATTTCTGATGGCGGGAATTGTTTAAAATTATTATTAACAAAGGACCAAGAACATATTAAATCTTTCATATTAAACAATGCAGAACCTGGAGTTATATTAGATATACAATATGTAAATGCTACATCTACTATTATGATTGTAATGTGTGATATTAGAAGTACAGGTGAAAAAAAATTTACAAGACTCTTACTATTATCGTATGTTTGGAAAAATGTAGGAAGTGCAGATGAATTCTTTGAATTTACCAACAACGAAGCTTTAAAAGTAAATGGTTCTGTTGAATATGTATATATAGAAAGCTGTGGTAAATATTTACATTCCATTTGTCAAGACTACATAACATTTGAATGTTCAAAAGTACAACAACCCAATGATAATAAAAAAGAAGCAGAGAAAATTGAGGAATTAAAAATTCCAAAATATTGCTGGTCTCAAGATGAAGATTCAATAACAGTTTGGTTTACAATAGATAAACAACATAGGGATAAAGTTAAAGTAAATGTAAGACCATTAGAATTATCAGTAACAGTGAATAATGATATATTAATACAAGGGCAGTGCCAACACAGATTAGATGAAGATTTAACAACATGGAAATATGAAGAAGACACATTTAAGCTTGAATTATATAAACATGAAAATGGTTTAATGTGGAATGAATTAATTAAAGGTGATACTGGTGGGAAGTGTTTACCTAATGAAACTTTGGCTGCTGAAATCCAGTCCAGGTACATTACTTGAAACACTAATAAAAGCTATGTTATGTTATTTTTGTATTTCAATGTCATTATCTTATATTTAGGTTAGCACATTTGTGTACAGATCAGGCAAATAGCAAACAAGGACAACCTTGTCTGGGATTTAATGCTGAACAACTTGAAGAATGTGATCTTGAAGGAAAAGATAATCTCCTACAAAGAATTGATCTTATTACACAGGAAAATACTCATTTAGCTATGCTTGGAGCAAGCAATCATGTATTGTTTACATACAAAACAATATCTGGACAAGCAATATGTTTGAGACATGACAATGATGGTTGCTTATGGATAACTGGCAAAGTAGATGAGATGAAGTGGAATATGAAACATCACTATACCTTTCCTGGTTTTGGTTATGTTGAAGCAAGTAAAAGCAATAAAAAATTTTGTGTTTCTCCTGCTGGTAAATATTTAATTAAAGCATAAATATAAATTATATCAAATACAATATTTTAACTTCTTATATATTTTAGATGGTTTATATGTAGCTATACTTGAGCACACAAGATACATATTCCTTTATAAAAGACCTGAATCAAATATTCAAGTTGAGAAACAATGGATTGTAGATTTAGGTACTGAAACTTGTCCTATTATGGGAGCAGTCGCCATAAACAAATATTTAATTATACTTACTAGAAACAAATTATATCGATTAAATATTTGTTTTTAACATTAGGTATATTCGTTTTTGTGATGACATACAGACAGTTCATATGAATTTAACCATTCATGATGTTAGAATTATCAATTACTTATATACAATACCACATGTTATTTGCAAATGTATACATATATTTGTATATTTATAATATATATGTAGAAATTAATAGTACCACAATTAAAAGTCTTAATTGTCGAGTTTTTACTTATTTTAACATATTCTACGTCTTTAATATTTTAAATTGTAATTATACACAGGAAGCTTATCTTTAATAAAATCGGCTAACATAGTCATAGTAAGGGATTCGTCGTGAGGCCAATACCAAATAATACGCTTTTTAAACGACTCAATGAAATTCGCTTCTGCCGAGCGTGGTCTATTAGAATCAAATCCTTTATCATTAGTTTTGTAATTAAAAACATATGTCATAGAATACGTTTTACTGAAATATCGATTCCAAGGAGCCGCAGTACTTTTTAAGAATATCATGCTATTTGGTACGTAAAATGGTTTATCATTACTAGATTCACTACAATCTAAAAATGTGTCTGACAGTTCGATTACCGAAGCATGTTGACTATTTTTCATTTTACGTCGTGTTAGTTGCAACATTTCACATATATTCGGAGCTACTGGAAATAGTTCTTTGGCACGGATTCGAGCACAATTACTCCCTGCTGGTTTCCACAATGCTTCACAAAATTTCTTCGTAAGCTCGTTCCTATTAAAAATCATATATCAGTATCATTTAAAAAGATTTTATTATGAAGTTAATAAGCTTCAGTTTATTACCGTTCCCGTAAGTATTTTTGATTAATATTTTCTGCTCCTAAGATGAAAGCGTCTATAATATGTAAAGCACGTACTTTCTGCTGGTTTTTAAATTCCTTTACCATTTCATACACAACCTCAGCATATACAAGTGTATCTGGTGGTAATTCTATGTAAATATCATCAACTGATACCCACGAATTCCTTATGTAACGATACACGTTACCTCTTCCCATTCCCAAATAAAATGTAGGATTTCTCCTCTCTTCGTTATCATGCCCAGTACCACATGGCATAAAAAAGTAATCATATGGATTTGATAACATAGTCTCAATATTATCCATCGTCAATTTTATTCCATTACTAGAAAGTAATGTAGAATCTTTGACAAGACTATTAAATTTATCTTTTGGTTTAGGAACACTCGGAGTCATTCTACTTTCATCAGGAAGTTTCCAATATTCTAAACATTCTCTGCGCATATCAGCTTGTTTCGTTTCAACAAGAGTACTATCTTCACAAAATGCAGCTATTTTGCATAGCCCTACTATTTGCTTTTTACCTAAGTATTCATTAGAGGTACGTAAATATTGTACAAATTGCTTTTCCCTTTCTAATTCTTCAAATGATACTAATTGGACAATATCATTGTTATCATCACCTTTCAAAAGAAGATGATTAACATGTTTCAAATGTTGTACAACATTTTCTATGCCAGGCCTTTTACTTTTACATATTAAGTAACGTTCTGAATTTGCTGGCCTAGAAGAGTTTGGTTTAAAAATACAAATCTCATCAAAACAATGGTACATTAAGTAAACTAAACCAGCACTGAAAGGTGTGAAAATATCAAACAGTTTTGTGACAAAGTGACCTTTTACTTTCACAATCATCAATGCTATCAAACATTGGCAAAGATATAATTGTTTTGAAAGAATTTCTTGTATATTTTCTTGACCCTTTACAGAAAACCCTCCATCAGACATCATAAAATGTACTCCTTTACCGTGAGTGTGTGTCATTATTAAATTTTTGAAAGCTTCTTGATTAGCAGGATCATAAACATCTCCAGTATCTTCTGGTCCATAATACGGATGAAAAGTTTCACAGGGTGCTGCATGAAATTCACTTAGTTTGAAATCATTTTCTCCTCTCAAAGTAAAACCAAATCCTTTAGCGTGCCACTTTTTTCTCCATAAAACGTATTCACTGAAACCACCTGGACCAGCACATACATCAGCAAAATATAACAGCTCATTCTTTCCCAAACAGTCTGAATTAGTAAACATGAAATTACATGCTCTATCTATATTTGCCATTTTAACAGCAGCACGATTCAAGAAAAATGCTCCGCGAATTGTCTCATAAGGATTACTACGAGTTCTTGCACGACAAATTTCAACAGCATCCAAGTTATCAAATACTGTTTTTGCATTAATAACATTTTTAACTATATCTTTACGACAAAAATGAGTTTCATCATCTAAACTCATTTTCTTAGGTCCTTTTTGTAACCAAAGTTGCATTTCTTCCAATGTAGGTGCAACAAAATTTGGACATTTTACCCATTCCATATCTTCTTCCACTTTAATTTCTTCATCTGCAGGGTTCCACTTAAGACTCGAAGCTTCAAGTCCAGGAACATAAAGTCCAAGACCTCTACGACCACGTTGTTTAGATACCTGAACTGGTTCTAAACGACCTTGCTTATTTTTGCCAAGACCAAATCCATCTATGAAACCCATTTTTTCCAACATTCGTTTACCCTTGTTATTTCCACTTAGAATGTTTTTTGTTTCTGGTTTATTTTTTGTATCAAAATCTCTTTCTTTATTAATAACATCTTTATCAGTATTAATAACATCTTTATTTGGTTTATGAATCTTTTGTTTCTTGCTATAAGGAGCATCTACATACCTTTTCCTCTTTGTCCCAGTTTCTACTTTGTTATTACAATTTGGGGAATTATCTGTACAAACATTTTGTATACTTTGACTACTACCTTCATCCCCTGAATTTTGTTCACAAGACAAAACTTCATACATGTTATGTGGTTTAAATTTCACAAGTTTTTTGTCAATATTTTTGTTATAGTAATCTTCATTACCATCGCTATCAGAATGATCACTAAAAAATGATAAATATGTTTCCTTTTCTCCAACACCCCCAACATTGTCTTCGTCGTTGAAGCTTTTAAAACTTTCATCTTCATAATCACTTTCATCTGAATCTAAAATATTATCATGTTTTATGATAGTATAATGTTTCAATTAATTGAAACAGGATTCATTACACTTATACAATTAACATAAAATAATGTAAAACAATTATTTCTATTACATAAAATGGACACATGTTTTTTTCCTTTTCCTTTCCTTCTATTTTAATTCATACTTAACATTTATATATAGTATAATAAAATGTTTCAATACATCTATACAGAAATATTATTAAAAAGTAATACTTACTACTCTTCATAATTGCTTCAAATTTGTCTAATTCTTCAGTTTATTTATACTTCTATGTTCACTAAAAATACTTTTTTAAGTACAAATGAAAGAACTATATTCATTCAAATGATATGGTTAATTTTATATCATAATTCTATTTGCAATATAAATATTTTACAATATTGTTGTTATTACAGGTTATGTTTTTTACTATGGCATAATAGAATATTCATGTTTAACAATAACATTGTAATATTTTTTAATAATAATATTCGAATTAACATCAGAAGTAAAAAAAAGAAAAACACCTTATACACTTGATTGCAAGTCAATTAATAATAAAAAGTACACGAATTGATAAAACATGTATACAAAATGCACGGAGACAGTGTCGCCAACAGAAGTAGACGTTTTACTAGTTACTTTTTACAAATCACTATATCGTTGAAACTTTTTAAATTCCTGACTATATTTTAATATTATATCTAACGTTGTAATACTCATGAATGATAAATTTATTCTTGCTTTTATATACTATATATTTCAGTAACTTTTATCACTAGAACATAAAATGTTAAAAAATTTAAACTAAAATTACTCGATATAAATCTACCTTACACTTATAATTACAATATTTCTCTTTGATAACGAATATATTAATTACTAATTAGAATACCTACATAAATAAAAGGAAAAAAGAAAAGAAAAGAAATTATGTTTAATATAAAACGAAACGAATATAAAACGAAACTAATATAAACGTGTACTATAATACCATTTAAGCTATGAATAAGATATTAACATACATTCTGGAAATTGACAAAGGAACAAACAAGTTATTATTGCAATATTTATTCTTATATTCTACCATAATACTGTGTAACATACAAGAAATGCACTTTAATGAAACCTACAGAAGAGAATCTGAATACAGAAATATTATTTAACATCATTTACGCAATTTTTTCTTAAATTGTTCGTCTTGTACGCTGCCTTATATAAATAATTTGTGTATGCTCTTTTTTTTCTTCTTTCTACATCAGAAAATCATAAATCGTATTTAAACAGGAGCGACTCATAAAATAATTAACTCTAAGGTATCTTTAACAAACGTCACTTGTTTCCTATCACTCACTGAAAATTGCAATAAAATATTCACCTCACATATACTATTGATTTACTTTCCGCTTTTGAAAGTTGTGTCATGGTCAAAGGAAAAAGAAAAACAAGCCATTTTCGCGTTACCTCTCTTTGGTCGTGAAAATTAGTAATTCTGCAGTAAAACGGCTTACACGATTAGACGATAAATTCTTCCATGTTTACTCGATCAATCGAAAACGTAGAACAACACAGAAAGTAAAACGATGACGAAGTATTCACGCAACTTTGTTTCCAGTTGCATCGTCAATACCGGTCTTTCGCTTTTCTAAAATATCGTTTTGGAATAATATTTTCGTGTCGAGTCTGAACATTATTCGATACAGAACATTAGAGATCTTCGTTTCTCTTCGATTTTGCGTCATAATCTTAAAATTAATATCTCGATAATCGAAAAAATTATTTCGTTAAAGTGTTACGTACAACAATGTTTGAAGAACATTCCAATATTGTTATACCATAAAAAAGATATTCATTTCAATATATCTTTATACCCGTCGTGGGTCACAATTAACGACAGAATAATTTCGACTAGATTACTTGTCATCCTTAACACATTCACTGCCAAGTTTATCACGGCAAGTGTACAATTGTGAAATTTCCTTTACATGTACTTTTACACGAGTAATACACAGATGAATTATCAAATATAAGGCAGCAGTGAATCTGTTAATAACGTGATAAGCGATCACTTTTGTCCATTCGCAATATTCTCTTCGTCCCCTTTAAAACAATGCTGTCCAAACTAAAGCTAAGAAACTTAAAAAACAGGCTTTCCTTATTCGTCTCCTGTTACCACAGTATAAGATTCTAATATTACTAAGCTGATGTACAAGTACATGTCAACAAGCATAATTACTTACTAGTAGAACCTTCTGGCTTCTTTGTCTGTTAGTAACATTTAGGGAAGGACAAAGAAGCGTAATTGGGTCTTCAATTTTTCTGGACAGCATTGCTTCAATAGATGATCCACTTCCTTTAGTGTTATGTCTGTATATGTTTTCATATATACAAACATATTTTATATACATATATAGATATATGCGTATATATGTATATAAATATACAAAGGACCGATAAATGTATTTTTACGCATAAAATTGACGCAAATATATATCTTTCTATGCCTCTTCTGTATATTCTTACTCAACAAGAATGCCGGTTGTATGCCGTCTTCTGTGCTGCAGTTCGAACAATTCTAGCAAACGCTTATTTCAATTTACTCGAGGACGACCAAGGAGCGGTTTTTATTTTCATTTCGAATCTAAGAGTGTTCGCAATCTTGCATACACATCTTGATGAAAGTTGGCCGAGCTCTTTCATATTGTAAGGCGTGATGAATCAATGAAGCCGTAATAACAGAATACCTATTTGTATTTTGTAATGTACACCTCTCCCGACACCATCGGCGGTTTGAACTCTCTTAACTCTTCTGGTCTCGTAAAAACGATTAAAATTACGCATACTAAATTATCAACGTTCCCATTTTCCTCTCTGTAATTTAGCATATTATATCATTTTAGCGTTTTTCAAACTACTCGTTCCCTTTATGCCGTTTTCTCCCTAATGCGCATCCAGAATAAACGCATCAACAAATGAACTATTACAACAACAGGAAGTCTACCGTGCTGTAACTGCGTCTTCTCGCAATGATCACGTAATTCCTATTTAACATCTTTATGCCTTTCAACTTTTATCCCGATGCTTCACGTTCCTATCAGAGGACCATTCTCGTTTTCACGCTTCGCTTAAAGAAATATGTGCATAGTACACGGCGATCACGCAAATTATTTCATTCTTATACACGGATCGAATTATAGTTTGAACAATTTACGTCTTCGAACATATATATGTTTGCAGATATCTTGAATGCGAAATATTATGCGCTCTCAGAAAGACGAGGTACGACGGATTCGTATGTTTCGCTACTCTAAGAACAATTGTCGAGAATGCAGAGATATTTGCACAAAAACAACAAAAAAAGAAAAGAAAAGAAGAGAGAAAACAACGAATATTTACAATTATAATCAAAATAGTTTGATCAATTTAACCCTTTCGCAGAGACATTTAATGCCAGTTTCGCTTGCAGCTATAAAGACTGCTACACCATCGTGGATACAAATGGAATATAATTCTAACGCATTTTCTACGAGATTCGTATATTATTCTGCTAATAATTCGACTCGATTGAATCAAAGAAATCATTACTTCTTTAATTTCGCAAATTTAAATACCTTTACCATACGCTTTATTAAAACACAAATGCTTGGCAATAGATAGCTGTATGTTTCTTTTTTTCTTTTGTCTTTCTTTTACTTTTTCTTTTTTTTTTTTCCTTTCCTTTCTTCAGTAATTGACATCGGAAAATATAAGAAATGAAATTGTTGCAAATAACTTTTAATCTTCCACAAAAGGGTTAAATGCACATTAATAAACAAAGGTAATTCCTTTTACAATTACTTGTTGTTCAGCAAGTAATTACAAAAGCTGTATACAGATATAAAATAATAACATAATAATTACGAAAACAAGTGTACGCAGATCTAACAAATCCTATAATTTCCACGGAACCTTTGAACATGATATACAAATTATGAAATCAATTCGTACATTGTACACCGTTACAGAAATTTATCGTTATTCTGTGCATTCGCTTACTGATCGATAGACAATCTCAGTACACGTGTTTTTTTTTTTTCTTTTTTCTTTCAATGGAATCATCGAAGTTTAAACGAGATGTATATAAGATTTGTTGATTCGAAGGTCTCAGCACACATTTAGATCGATCGAAGGTACTGTGTTTCCCTTTTAAATAGCCCAGGCTGAAATATGTACCATCATTAAAAGACGCATTATTAAAACTGATAAACATCGGAATTCTTAAACTGCATTGACTTCGCACAGTTTCGTAAGAAGCTTGCACAGTAAATTTTGTTGTTATACAGTGTGCAGTGTTCGGGCATTCATGCATACACTAACAAGTCTACGTTCGACGTCAGGAAAGAACTAAATTTATTATCATTACAAAAGGAAAAGAACGAAAAACATAATCGTCTACACGCGAACGGTATAACTTTCGATAAAGGATTATAAATTAATTACTTTCACGCTTATTTTCAAGATTACAGAAAAAGAGGGAAAAGGGAAAAGATAACATTACGGATAAACGAAAGGATATTAACGTAAATTTAGTTTCCCTAAAATTAATCTTAATGTCGTATTCGCTTTTCCATTCCAAGATCGAACTATCCTGAAATTTACCTAGCGAAATGAAGAATGTACCTTACACGCATGAGATTAATCCGCAACTTCCCAACCGTCATAGAAGAACGATCAACGATCTTTAGTACATTTCCTTCGGAAATTCATGAAAAGGTAGCGTAAAACGTTACGGTAACAATTGTAACAGACGCAGAAATAATAATTACAGACTTGGCAATGCACACATGTGACTACACCAATAAAATATTCGCAAGTTTCTTTTTAACCAAACAGAACGGTACGGAGGAAAAGTGTGAAAATTCTTTGACTCATGTTAGCGAAATTTAAGCTGCAATTCATTCACGTTACAAAGAAGAATGCAATATAGGAACTATCATGAAACGGATTGTACTGTTGTTGTTGTAATGTCCCTTTTTTTCACGAACGATCTAATTGATAAACCGAAAACAAGAAACGTGGCAAGCAATCGTTGAAAACCAGATAAATGATCTTTTTTCTCTCTCTCTCCCTCTCTCTTTCTCGATCGAATTTCTCTCTTTTTTTTCGACTCGAATCGGACGAAATTGGAAAAACGGAAGGAAAAAAAAAAAGAAAAGAAAAGAAAAGAAAAAAAAGGAAACCAGATTCGTGCAACTATTCCAACTCCTATGGAAAGTAAACGCGAAAAGTTTGGCGAATTTCTCGTCACGACACACGAAAGATATTAATTCTCAATAAAATGCACAATACGAACACGCACCCGTTATCGAACTATAACATAATAGTACCGTCCCCATACGGCACTACCCACGTAAAACATATTGTTACAATTAATAATGTACAAATAGTCTATCTGTAGTCTACACAGTATACGAACGTATCTGCGGCTGCTAAACCTGTGTATAAGTTGGCGAGATTCAGTCTTCACATATAAAGGAGAATAGTACTCTTCTTTTTTTTTTTCTTTTTTCATTAACATTACAATATGCACATTTATGTTTATAATAATAAAAATGTTTATGTACGCGATATCACAGCGTTCAGCATTAATCATTAAAAAGGTACTCGTGTTCCCGAGGCTATGTTAGTGTCATCAACGATTCTTTAGCACGTTAACTCGACGCCATATTCGTCGACTCTTTACAGCGCGGAGGACTGTGCCAATTATCGTTTCCTTCACCCTTCTTTTTTTTCTTTTTGTCGAGGAAAAAAAAAGAAACACAACAGATTAATACGCGAATAAATACAAGATTGCAAAGTTCCAGCGATCAACCAGCGTGATCTGAACAAGTGCTTAATGCAAGCGTGAAGATTCCACGAGAATATATATATATGTGTATACAACATCTTCATTTTTTCTCTCTCTCTCTCTCTCTCTCTCTTTCGAACCCGTTTTAATTAACAGACGGAAGGCGTGTCACAGAAATCTTGCAAACTACCCTCCCCATCTCCGTTCAACGTTTACCATCGCTGTTGGAAACTGATAAAAAAATATACACGGTTTACTAGAAACATATCGACCAAGACATTCGAGTTCATATCGATATAACAGAGTTTCTTGTTCAACGCGCTACAAGTTTCTCCTCTCTTTCTCTCTCACTCTCTCTCTCTCTCTTTCATTTGTAACAATAAGAGCAAGATTTTCTTCTCTCTCTCTCTCTCTCTCTATCTCTGGGATATCTTTCGTATCAACTAAAGATGACTGATCTCGTTAGAAGTTACGTTAAAAATGTACGACTGAATGGACGTTTTCTAACAACGCGACGAAACGGAATACAAAAAAAAAGAAAAAAATAAAAATAAAAAAAAGAATCGAATATCGTCGGCTAATCAGGAGAAAGTGATCGAAGATGCGACTTTGCTCCACAGATGCGAACAACCGCGTGTGCCCTACTGCGCGAAAGGTACGCACAATCCATGTTTAACAGTCCCCACGATATTTCGCTTAGTACGATTGTAAATGAACGTAGGATTTATTAATTGTTCATTGACGGGAATAAAAAAAAAAAGACGTAAAAAAAAAAAGAAAAGGAAAGAAAAAGCACTCATAGCTGAGCGGTAATGAAGTTTCGCGGACTCCCTTTGTTAGCGACAAACACGTAAGTATTAGAAGACTATATATCTTAACAAACAGAGACAAACATACAAAAGAAGGTAAACAGTTTCACGATATGTGGAAAGAAAAAAAAGAAGAAAAAAAGAAGGGAAAAAAAAAATACAGAAAGAGACAAACGAAGAACATATTACGTATGTCTACGTTTTCATACCCGCTTTGAAAGATGGATTTGTCAGACTATATAGTGAAACGAAAAACTTAGATACTTCGTGAATAGAAATAATACACGTTTTCATCTTGCAAATTTCTAGTTCCTGGTCTTTACCCTGACAATACACGAATTCGCACGGCAAACGCAAAAAAGAAAATAAAAGGAATACTGATCTTTCGCTTTTTCAACAACTTTCGTTCCCCTTTCCTTAAAGTAGACAGCGAGCTCTCGCAGTACACGTCATTTGGGATCACATGATTTGTATACCACGTATAAAACTGATAAGATACGTTCCTTATTTTAATCATGATGCACGATAGGTAGATCTATAAATATGCTACATCTTACATATCACAGAGCTACGCGTACACCCACTATCAATTTTCAAAATGCAAGCTGCACTTCGCTAAAACATTTTCTCTGCTCGGAAAACTTAAAAAGTAGAAAGTTCGTTATGCGTCCTGTCAAATGAAATATAAAATATCGTAACCCTTTGCTGCCTAACGCTCAAGTAATATTCGCCCTATCCGTGTTTTGTACTTGGAGCCAAATAGAACGTAGAAACTGGTAAAAAGATGATTCGACCATATAGATTAGAGATTCGATTTTTCGAAAAGATATGCATATTCGACGGTTGTAAACAACTACGCGTCTTCATTCCACCACTTGGTTTTACGAAAGAAATGCAGCACAGCTGAAAGGGTTATAATTCTGAGGCATCCTGGTAAATTGGAAGATAATTTGAATCGGTTTGCTGAATCCCCATGACCGGTGTGTATATCTAGAAGCCTCAGTAATGGATAAATGCACGAAAGATGGCATCGTTTGCGATGTAACGAAATCAAAGATGTACAAGTTGCACTAGGATAATCTGCCGAAGAGGAAAATCTAGTGTAGTAGACTATATCTCCAACTTGAAAAGGAAATGACAATCTGTGTAACGAAGAAATAAGAAATGTGTCGGCTTTTTCTAATGTGAACCGCGACGTAAATGATAGATCCGAGGAAAATTCGAAGTAATAGGATGATTTAATAGAGGGCGTACGCAATGTATGAGTATTCAGAATTGTCCAATACTCGTAGCATACGCTTCCTATTATTATACCACTATTCATGCTGACACGCAACGTGTTGCAGTCAGATCAACACAGTAGGAGCGTAAGCATTCACAATGTTGAAAAGGGCAAAGACAACAATATACCGCGAATGCCTAACTTCTGTTCGCGACCCCACCATACATTTTGAATGTTCGATCTATCGGCTCAGCGAAAGAAGAATATAAAGACTACCACGTGAAAACCTAGAAACGAATCGACAGAGTTTTCTCAAGCTCTTTTATCGAGCAAAATCCGCTTGAAGTATGCGTGTGACGCGCGGTTTGTGAATTAACCGGAAATGGTATTGTGCACACGTACTGCTTCACAACATTTTCTACTGTGCGTAATTAAGTAACGAACTGTGAGACCGTTTCACGAAAGCGTTACGTATAATTATCACAATAATGTCGTTCGCAAACGAGTCCTTGCTCGAGTGTATTCGAGTCTTGCATTCTTCTCTGTTGGCTCTTTTAGTTTCTTTGCTATTCGTTTATTCGAGTAGTGACGTGTACAGAGTAATCTGGAGGCCCGCAAAAAATCGCTATGCGCTGTCGATAAACGGTTCGTGCCTGATCCCATGGTATGAATTCGTTTCGTTTTCATATCCTCGTCACGTGAAATTTCCTCAAGAGTCGCTTCGGAATGGCCATAACGATATTTACAACACGTGAATCGTTGCCATAAGTTAAAAACTCCTTCGTCACGCGTTCAATACGTTTACGGCAGCGCATTTTTGAACGTTTCGATAGAAAAATGTCTCTCGGATAGTCTGAATCGTTCCCTAAAAAATAGCAAGAATTTCGATGAGCGCGAACTAAAAAACAGGTACAACTAAATTTTATTCGATTCGCGGTCAGCCTGCGCGTGCACCTATACATTGTACACGGGCGCGCAAGGACAAGACCACTCAGTGGCCAATTGCATAAACATCAAACAACAATGTTTCTCTTACTTTTTTTATCTTCGTATAATCATTCGTTGGTTTAACAACAAATTACTTTCGATATATATTATAAAAATAAGGTATCAAACTTTGCGCCGAGGTACACAGCCATTGTGACTACATGCTTAATTTAAGTTGTCCCCTAAAGCCCAAGTTTTCCTTTCTCTTCCCCGTTAACCGGTTTTTCGCTCGGAATTATTCCAAACACACCGATTCAGGATAGTTTCAAAGTACTCACTTTTGTACGCTATATAATTATGCTGGATTATCCTCCATCAAAGTCCTTTAATTTTGATGAGATTTACCTTTCACCCCCTATTATCAAAGAGACACAACACCCGGTCTCATTACAGAACAGAGGACACGATGTTTCTATATTCGTCGTGCGCTTTGTAAAAACGGGTGTACGGCTTAATTTTTATGCAAAAGGCCTTACATTTTGAAGAGCGTTGCCTGTACATACGTATATATATATGCAAAATATAAATAAATTATCAAATATGAAAACGTTAACCCACCCCCCTTCTATACGTTTCGTGCATTTCGGGAAAGCATTAAATGACGTTTACATAGTTTTTTATCTCAAGAAGATTAATTACTTTTAAGGATATGACCACGATTATAAGCCTACATTTGCTGGTCATATTCTACATCCAGTAATGATTATATCAATATATCATTGCTAAATAACTACTACTACTTGAAAAAACTCGACTGGAATGTGCCTCGAAGATCACTGATATACAATAATTAATTTTTTCGTTCCTTTTTCTTTCTCTAGAACGTTTGATAGTTTGGTTTAAATATTTATATTCTCCAATAAAATAATAAATTATCCACTGCTCTGTCTCTATTTCCTTTTTCTTTCTTTCATCGATAAACTCAAATGATTTTCCTTCGCAATGCATTGAATCGGCACCATTCCAGAAAAAATAATAAATGACAAAGAAAAGAAGAAACATTATGTTACTTATATATTCAAAAGAGACCCAACCGTCTACACAAACCGTAAATATTTAGTGGGCCAGATATAAACAGGAAAAATCGATTTCTTACTTAGCCTGCACTCTTACCGACTTGTACCCTGCAAAGCGTCACTGCTGCACCGGTGTGGGCGGATAAGGATAACTATATGGCGGCACAGCTTGGAACTGACTGTATCCCATCGATTGATAAGCGCAGGCGCCGGTATTCGGTGGTGGACGATTCGTCTGGAAAAACTTGTTGTTAACGAGGCTTTGCATCCCAGAATCAGTATGCCCACCAGCAGATGGCATCATGAATGGAGGCGGTATAGAGTATACGTTTTGTCCACCGGCTGTTTGATTCGTGTTATAAGCGTTCTGACGGCTATGGTAACGATTTCCCTGGAAACTTGCTGTTCTTCCATGGTATCTAGGTATATTTGCATTTTGATAGCTAGCTTGATAACTGTTGCTAGTTTGACAGCCGTTAGTATAGGTACTCGATTGCCGCTGGTGTTGTTGCTGTTGATGTTGTTGCTGCTGCTGCTGATGTTGTTGGTGTTGTTGTTGCTGCTGCTGCTGATGTTGTTGGTGTTGTTGTTGCTGCTGGTGCTGATGTTGCTGCTGCTGCTGCTGATAATTAGATTGGAAGCTATTCTGGCGACTGGTCTGGTATCCATTTTGTTGGCGTACAACAGATCTCTCTTGATTGTTAGCATTAATGTGCTGTGTGTTCTGAACATGTTGACTTTGCCAATTACTCGAAATTGGGCTGCTATTATTTCTCGGACTTCCAGTTGAGCTACTGTCCTTATTAGAACGAGAGTGACTCCAACGTTGACGACCCTTCCCATACGCGGGTTTTATCGAATTTGCTAAATCGGTCAACTGCGGATTTATCGCCTGACCGGCTTCTTCTAAAACAGAAATCAGTTCTTTCGCTTGTCTAGCGTTATTAGGTGTAAAGTAGGCATATGCCGTGCCTGCACTTTGGCAACGTCCAGTTCTTCCTATTCTGTGAATGTAGTCTTCGGAACTGTTTGGGTAATCGAAATTAATTACATATTTCACATCTTCGACGTCCAAACCACGAGCAGCGACATCAGTAGCAACAAGGATCATCGTCTTTCCGTTTCTAAACTCGGATAATACGTAGTCTCTCTCAGGTTGTGATTTGTCACCGTGAATAGAAATAGCTGGCCAACCCTCCCGTTTGATAGCTTTGGTGATATCATCTACTTTCTTTTTCGTCTCAACAAAAATAATCATCTTGCTACCTCGATCTTTGCCGATTTCTCTAAGAAGGCTCGACAGTTTCGATTCTTTTTCGTGCTCTTGACAAATCTCTACAATCTGACGAATATTGTGATTGGCGGCTAACGTTAGAGAACCAATGTTAATTTGAATGTAATCTGAGAGAAAATCTTCAGCTAAAGCTTGTACTTCTTTCGGCCATGTTGCAGACCACATCAACACCTGCCTGTCAGGTCTAATTTGTTCAATGATCTTTCGAATTTGCGGTTCGAATCCCATATCCAACATCCTATCTGCCTCATCCAATACGAGGTATGTGCATCTGCGCAAGTTCGTGGTTCCCTTCTCGAGAAAATCGATCAACCTACCGGGAGTAGCGATACATATCTCGACACCACGTTCTAAATCGCGGGCTTGAGGCCCTTTCGGGGAACCACCGAAAATGCAAGTATTACGAATGCACGAGGAGGAACCAAAGTCCCTAGCAACAGTTTGAATTTGTTGAGCTAACTCTCTTGTTGGTGCGAGTATCAGAACGATAGGACCGTCTCCCCGGTTCAAACGTGGTTGACTATTAATGTGTACAGTTGCGGGTAAAATATACTGAAAAATATCCATAACAAAACTCTTTTAATACTTGTCGAACTAAAAATGTTTCGTTTAAAAAGCAATAAATTCTTTAGGTAAAGTAAACTTTAATTCCTAGAAATGTAAAATTCTATGAAACCATAGAAAAAATATTTCTAAAAGTATATTTAAAAAATGATACCAAAAGCCCCAACATATACTTACTAGAAAAACTTAAAAATAATTAACGTTAATACTAGTTAAAACATTGTTTTATAACATTAAACAGAAAAGTTAATTGAAATTTCGATATTAAATTCCAGCAATTTTCATAAACAATTCATACAATTACACTTCTCGTACTCATTCCTGATTAGGAAGTTCAAATTATTATTTCTTATAAATTAAATCATTTAAATTCTTAAAATAATAAACAGATTACATTTCATAATAGCCTAGTAAAACTGGAATATTATTTTCTTGTATATAGTAAATAAAGCATTAAAAAAGAAAATAGAATATTACATTCGCTATTTATCAATAAGTTTGAAGAAATTATATTAAAATACGTACAGCTAGAGTTTTTCCAGATCCTGTTTGAGCAATACCAACCAAGTCACGTCCACTGAGTGCAATTGGCCAGCCTTGTGCCTGGATTGCTGTTGGTTCAGCAAAACCCTGCTTCCTTATCTCTTCCATCACATAATCTGGGAAGTTACTTTCTTCGAATGCTTGAATTGGAGAGGGAGTATTGTTTCCTTTTACTGTGATTTCTTTACCAATATGGTATTTGTTAACATCATCAGTTGATCGTTTTAAAACATTGACGTGTGGAATATACAAATTTTTTGTGATCACTGGTAACTTGGCTAAATCCCAAGTAGGTTTCTTCAATGAATCTCCGGGAGTTCTTCTCTGAACCTGCTTTTTAATTGACTTCTCCTTTTGTGTATGTTGCTGACTGTTCCAATATGTTCCCCCTCCATTTCGACTACTAGTATCTCTACTTCCCCTGGGTCTGTAACTAATTATTTCCAGAAGATGGTATTGGCATTGTTGTACCATATGTTTAATGTTTAATATTGAATTTAAAGCATTGACATGAAATGTTAAGAAACATCCAACTTTGTATGAAATATATATTTCAAAAATATATTAACCATTAACAAATTTAAAATATTATGTATAAATCATTGTTAATAATATAATATTAACGAAATAAAATATATGACGTATCATAAAATAATAGTCTAATGTAAGAACATCAATAAGATGATAATTTAATGTAAGGATATCAAGTAATTCATATATTTACAAAAATAATTTTTATGCTTTAATTTTATGATTGTCAGTAGGTTTCCATTAGATAATGGTACGGCCATTTTATTTTTTTATGATGCATTCAATTTTATTAAAAAAAATCCATTTTTGATACATATACGTATATATCAGTTTATCATATTTTGGAATAACGACTTTTATTAAAATGCGCAATTATTAATTTAACGTACAATTAAATAAGTCGCTAAACGTAGCAATCAAGAATGTTCACGAACAAAATGGTGGAGAGCACGATATTGCAAAAAAAAGTTTCTCCAGTTTCAGCATTTCACAACGTACGGTATTGCCATATTGAATCTTTAAAAGGTAAATTTAAGGCAACGTACCTGGCATGATTGGAATAACTATTGTTATACATCTCGGCAAAAGTTCGGAAGAATATGCTGACACACTACCAGTTCCGTAGGAACGATCTTCGATTTTTCAGAAACTATGTCAGTTGTACCAGTTACACCTGTGATCAAAAATAATTGTTCCAAAAATCTAATAGGATGAATTTATATTTGAATATATCTATTTTGTAGTAATTTTATACCAAATGACAAAAAATTCGTGGGAAAAAGATAGGAAGATTTGTACGGACTTACCCTGCAAGACCCGGCAAGCAGAGCAGTAATGGCTGACAGGCACTGGGAAGACGGAAACGAGCGACTGGGCAATGCTTCCGCTTCTGACTATACAGGTTACACGTACACATATAAAGGGAGACATTTTATTGGTTCGTTCTTGTGTAGAATTGTGACGCTGCCACGTTGTCCAATCACAGCACGACAGGATAAATCAATGAATTTAGGTGTGTTATATTTATCGAACATAAAGGCAGGTCTTCATGGGTAGGACAGGATGAAAGTAAATATAAGAAATTATGAAAACGATTAAATATATTTTCACTTTATCTAAATTTTATAGTAACCAATTAGAAGTTTCTTCGGTATAAAAAAATTACTTTCTTTATTCAATAACTGTAATAATTATTAAATAGTAAAAATATTACTATAATACATATCTTCTTTTATAAAATAATTATGGACATGACATTTCATTTGAAATAACATTTCATTAAATTAGATTAGCATTTTATTAATACCTAATAATATAATTAGTTTTATCGATGTATGAATCAAAATATTGTTGTATTCGTAATATATTTATAATTATAGTCTTTTTATAATTTACAATTCTTATCAAGGAAGTTTTTCAATTAAACATAGTCAAAACATATTACTGTTTGCTAAACTTATTCTTCATTGGTCATTTGAAATAAATAAAATTATATTATCCCAATAATTATTTTGAATGAGACTGCAAATCAAACATGTATTGACAAAAATTTTCGCTGTAATATGAAATGTGAAATGAATTCGCTGAATTTCTTTCTTCCTTATATATATATATATATAAAACTGCAAAACTGGTTGCACTTGCACCACCCATCCTACATATATAGCATCGCACCACAGCGAGTAGCACGAGTGGTAGGGATAGTATCGGTGTAGCTTTAAACTTCTCGTTGCGCGAATGCGGATTAGTATGGAAGAAGCTGTTGGTAGTGCTGCTTTATTTAACCTTGAAAATTGTTCATTTTATTTTTTAATGTATTTTTCTTTTATGTAGCATACCTTTTTGATTGGAATTAAGATTTTTATTTGTTGCTGTAAAAGTATAACTTGAAGAATCTATTCAAATACAGTTTAATGTAATAAACATAAAAATAGAAAATTTCATCAGTTTTATTTTAGCTCGAGTAATATCTACAGTATTATCTGTACAAAGGCAAATTCATAATTATTTACACATAAGAATAATTTTTAATTCGTGTACAAAGAAACTTAGTCATTAAAATGTATATATATTTGTATCATTTATCTGATTTAATACGATAAAGGAATTATGCATGAAATATTTTATGCGGGTAATCGTTTTTCATTCATCAGTTTGATCAGATGATCTCGAGCGAGTAAATATTACAAGTATTAAATGCAAATTAAATGCGATATGATCTTTCCTTGCATTTAAATTCCCTATTTTTATACACATACTTCATTTGTATATTTATCTTTTTTTATAAGAATTTTTCAAACAAAACAAATACTTCATTTCGAAATTTTTCCAAATATATTACACATTTGGTTAAGATTCCAGATAACCTAAAGACTAAAATTTCCTAATGGCCTAAATGTCGTTGACAATATTTATTAGCAGCCAAAAATCATTGAGCTTATACAATGTAAATAAATTAACGAAGTCCATCATTATAATCTTGAATAAAAATGAAATAACTGTTTAGATATATGTTTTATTCCACCTTGATATATACGATTAAGAATAAAATTTGTCTTAATAATGAAACGTTTTCATCGATTATAATGATGATTAATCGCTCGGTGCGTAAGCGCTGTAATAACAAAACTCGGTATTCCCAAGCCTTTGTCTAAAATCAGCAGAAACAAAATTATATCTAGTCTTTATCGGAGGCGTATTTGCATAAATCAAACGCCTTTTATTATATTAACACGGATTTCCTTTTATATTGTTGATGGTTCACGGTGAAATATTTTGTTCTATGTATGTATATACAAGAATACACTATTTCCCATACTTTTCTTTTTCCTCTTGCAGAAGGCTCTTCTTCAAAATAGTAGCTTCTATCGAAACGTGTAACTTCGCGTTTATTTCCTATTACTTACTTCCGTCTAAACTAAATACTTAAAAGATTTTCGTTGATTTGCGTCCATTATTTTCCAAATTGCTCCCATACATCATGAAGTTTTATACCTTGATTTCCAAATACCATTGAGTAAAAATTAATTTATGTAAGCGCATAACAAGTATGCTTTATTTGTTTCTTACAAATAACAAATAAACTAATTACCATTTGTATATTTGCATTATTCAAAATTTTGTAATAAAAGAAACGAACGAGGTTTGTTATGAATGAATTTTATATTTTATATAAACATTATTCAAGTATCACTCTTCACAGTAACTGTTTCAATTTGTTAGAAAGATGCGTCTTATAATACGAATATTTTTTCTCCAGATTAACCTGAAAATAATTATGTCTGTATTAACATCAAATAATATAAGGCAAACATAACAAATTAATTTGTTTTTTCGAACAAAAAATAGATAAAATAAAATTTAAATTGCATAATATATAAATAAATGTATATTTGGATAATCAAATGAAGAATTGAAATCAATAACGACGAATAAAATTTTGTTCGAATAATATCTGGCGCCAATTTTGATTTAAGTAGAATTTACAAGAAAAAAATCATTTGCATAACTAACGGTAAAGATATTGACACAGTTACAGAGGGAATCGCGCTGGTAATCGATTTTCTATTTATATGACGCACAAATAATTATCAGCAGGATCTTTCTTGCGGGTTTCGCGATCCTTATCGGCTGAATCGATTGTTGTGGCTCCGATTGAAGGCACATGGATAAAACCACATAATACTGCATAATGGAATAGGTATGCGTCAATAAACATACGGAACTTACGATTCCTGTGACCCGTATCATCATCGATTGTTCAAATTTTCCAATGCTACGTAATTTATTACCTGGCCACTGATGTTTAATTCTGAACACGTATTACAAACTATGACGAATTTTGACAATCAATGATAATTTGGAGAAAATTAATAAAGTAGGAGCATTTTATTTGATTAAAAAAAGATGTATATATTTTTTTTTAATCTTCAAATAAGAATTGTGTTTAATTAAAATATATGTATATATGTATGTATGTAAAAAAGGAAAAAAATACCGTTTGATTGAATCCATTGAAAAATGATTAAAATTTATACATTTGTTATGTCAGGAAAAGCATTTGACATAACATAGGTTGAGGTTATGATTGGATTTCGTTACAACAATTACACATATCGTGTCACATCAAATTAACATAATTTTATAGTGGACATTGTATATCTAAGCCTTTTTATACAATTGGACATTGTCAATGAAATTATACAAATCACGAATTAATAGTTACCATTGGTAATAAATTTTCTTGTATAACAACAATAAGTTTGATAATAAAATAATCAAAATTTTAGAAGTAAATTTTGCAAATTACAGGTTAGATATTTATCTTATTTGATATAAAATTCTCAAATTCTAAAAACTATTTGTCTAATAGAATTTATAACCTACAATTTGTAACTTGTTAATGTACTAATATTATTAGTTGGTCAAATATTATGTAAGAGGACCCTAAGAAATTCTTCACTACCACATCAAATGAAAATATTGTTAATGAAAATGCGATGCAAATAAAATTAATTTGAAAATTAAATTTCATTTAATAAATATAACCATAAATTAATGTTATTATTACATTTTGCGTTATATTAAAAGAGACTGTTACAGTATGAAATTATGTTCCAAATATAATTATTATCTAAAAATATATCTAAAAGTACATATGGTAAGTCACGCAATTGTGGCGATCTATACGCCGGCTATAAAAAAGAACTAATGTAACAATATTTATTCTTTTATGATCTTACTATATTTTTTTGAAGAGAATAATAAGCATTGTATAAATATTTCATTTCATGTATCGTTTGTTCCTATTATATGTGTTAATAATGTTCATGTACCTATATGGTATATAATTGTTGCGTTTAATAAATTTAATACTTACATCATTTTATGAACAAAAGAAATCGAAGTCTTAAATAAATCTTCTTCCGAATGAAAAACGTCATCAAATAATATTAAACTTTTCTAATACGTCACTAGTGGCTACAGATATCGATAAAATCCTAGAAATAAATTCTCCAAGAAAGCTGTCCATTCATGGTTAACTATATATAAGTAGATGTATCACTGTTGATTTTGATGACATCTTGATTCATAAATTGATATCTATAAAATTTACTGACATGAATCTGCACTTTAATATATATCACTATCAAAACAAATATTATCTATTGCTTAGAACAAGTTTATATCTAATTTATAATTCTGAGGATTTATATATTTTACATCTTTCTTTGTCAAAGAGTATTTGTCAAACATTATTGATTTATAATTTAAAGGATTCATGGATCGAAATATAATGAAAGTGGACATCTCGTAAATTCTACCGAAAAATCTAATTTTAAAAAATAACAGAAAAAAAGAAATTCTTATTGAAATATTCCTTTCAAAGCATATAATTAATGTATATTCTTGTTTATGTTCCTCGAAAATTACTAAGGTATTATTAGGGTCTCCACTAACAGCATAAAAATGACATGAATTTCAAAGGATAATTACCTCAAACTTATTATTCCTTAATACATTTATTTACATTCCTAAAAAACCATCAATTTTATTAAAACGTACTTCCATTTTCTTGAATTTACTCCATTACACATTATTCCATAGAAAGAAAGATTCGAAATAAATAGATTATTTCAAATTAGTCACGAAGCAATTGACACATATGTATTAGTTATGGTATTATTTCGGTTCATTATGCCGATAACCTTTTTTCACTTTACAAAGTGCATTTTTCCAGTGAATTTCGTCTTGTCCTGCAATTGGTAAAGTATTGATAAATTACGTTTAACTGTAATAAAAGGATTAATTCAGATTTATTATTATCCACGAATAACATGTAAGTATTCTAATCTTTATTCGTTGAAGTACCGTATGTATTATTTATTCCGACATATAACATTTATACACATACATATTTACTATGTACAGCATCCGGGTGTGAACCTATTACGTTTCAATTGTTTGTTTGTTGCAAAAAAATGACCAAGAAAGACGAAAATGTTAACTCTTATCTGTTTCACAGGCGTTATCAAACCTAACCCAAATTGTGAAACGGTTCCGCTGGGAAGTCCGTTGGTCAATATTAGCATAAATTGTTTGCCATAGGCCAATCAGATTGACGATATCTGGACTACAGAGGCGTCCCTAGAAAGAGACTTGCATGTTTCTCGTTTCCGTACACGACCTGGACGAACGTTACACGGGGAAGCGGCAGAGTGGAACCCTGTAAATACAACGGAACCCAACACAGGCCGAAGCGAGTCAGTCGGGTCGTAACTGTTGATCGATTCGCACGTCGGGCACCGTGATCTTTCCACCGGCAAAAATACACACGCAGCAGGCCTTCCTTGCTTTTTGTCAACTGAACGTGACATTTTATTTAATCGATTATCACGCATCACGGGGATCTTGTGAACTAGGTCGAACTTTTGCGACGAATCGACATTACCGGTGGACCGTGGTATTTGAGTGTACACGGTTGGTAGGAGAAGGACGCGACATTTGAAAGACGTAGAAGGACTTGGGGACATCTCAGAAGGTATGTAAGAGAATGATACCAAGTATATCGTAAGGTTGTGGGGTATTTAAGGGAGGTCGGGGTTTTCGTGACTGGCATGCGGAGTTAGAAAGGATGAGCTAAGAGAGTAAAATGATATTTGAAGTTTGAGAGACACAATAGAATTATCTTAAAGGTTCTGACGAACTTACCGACAAGTAATATTGAACGACTTAATGTGACTCAATAATCTTTCGTTTGTTATTCTTGGAACTTTTTTGAAACCTTGAGATTTAAATGTTAAAGAGTGTTTCTTATTTCAAGGATTAACTCTTTGTATTCAATGAAAAGTTATGTCGAATCGGACCTGTAAAAATTTGTAGATTATTATATCGATATGACATCAAGTAAACCTCAGTAATAACCATAATGGTAAACAGAAGAATAACAGTAATAGTACTAAATCGTTCCGCTTGTTGTCGGTCCACACGAATTCTAGCGGGTGAATGTAAATTCCTAGGATTTGCAAAATCTCAGTATTTACTGAGTCGGTTTCGAAGGGAGCAGACATCCATGCGATCGTCTCGATGTTCACTGTTTTCTGCAACTGAATATGCGAGGGCTTGCTCGACTCGCGCCAATTTCATTCGAAACAGAAGCCAATCAAGGGCACGCTGCTCATAATCGGAATATAATTCGAGGCAATTCAGCTATATCTTCATTTTATATCAATTATCTTAATGTGTTCTATAACGATTATGTCTTCTTCGTCGTTAATTTTTTATTACAGTGGGTGAGAGTAGTAAGTAGTGATACATACAGTTTGTTTAAAATATCTTTACACATTGAAGTAATATATTGATGTTGAGTATATCGTTTAAAGCTGTTCAATCAATTCAGAGTTAAATATGAGACATGGAAGTCAAACTGATCAACTGCATACAGGTCAATTATTTGTTATTTGAAAAATGTAATACTAATCAGGTATGCTTATACTAATTGAGATATTTTTAGAAACTGGTGTCAATCCATTGATTTCTAAATGACTCATCTATGAAAGATAGTAAAAAGTAATTTTTTTACTTTTCTAGGAAGTGTATTGTATACACGTGCTGCCAATGCGCGTTAAGGTTAGAGTAAGGTATAATTAAAGTGTGTTAAGAAATATTTCTTCACAATAACATTCATTCTATACACACGTATATATACATGACAGTATTCTTTAAGAGGTTAAGATACAGAAATAATGTCTTATTTCAAGACACTAAATAACGCAATTTAACGAGATTATGAGAAGAAAAGAAAAATTTCCGAATTAATTATTATCTTTATATAATTGAACCACTTAAAAGCCAGAGTCAGACAGATCAATTTCATTGAGATTAATTACTTGTTCTCTGAGGAATTCATAACGCAGAAACGAATAAAATGATCATGTGCTATACCATGCTTGTAGCTTCCATAAAGCAGGATCAATTACTTCAACTAGTCGGAGTTAACTTTATAGCGTGTAATATATAAAAAGGTATGCTTTCTGGACGTTGTTCGAAGCTGTTATTTATCTGTAGTATCGACTATATTTATGCATGCGTGATTAAAACGGCATCCTTTTGCAATCAGTATTAAGGTCATCATACACGTTGTGGAAAATAGATAAATTATAGATGTGTCGATCGGTTGTTCTTTATCTTCTGCTTCGTCTATCTTATAAAGGAAAAAATCCGGATCGTGTCTGAGCTATCATTGTCCAGAGATGAATCTTTCCAATAAGGAAAGGATGAGCAATTATAGAGGGTCATCGAGTTCACGATCATCGTGGAATTCCTAAAGCTGTCTGCTTGGGAATTTTATTACAAACCGAGATATTCATCGTGACTATATGTGGTAATGAAATAAAAGAGTCGAGAAATACAGAGAGAAAGAGATCGCATGTATTGTCGTGATTGGAAAATCGAGCTTCCAAGGAACGTCGATCGTGTACAGTCATCGATGCAATTTTGAGATAGACACCTGTTTCCAGGAATGTCGATAAATGGTATCGAAGGTCAAGATACTTTAGATGTGAAGATTTCGAAGCCTGATAGTTCTTCGGTATTTAAATATAGTATATGTCGTATAGTATATACGCTATATTTTGGTACATATAGACTATTGGTTCTCGTGTTAAACATTTTATAAACATAACCATTTCCATACACGATCATCTGTTGTATCTGGAACAACAGGTCTAACGAATAAGTACGTTTATTTTCCGAAACGACGTTTCCTCGTATCTCTTCTTTCTGCATCCATAAACGTCTGCCAAGTCGTTAATGCATTTTTATGATACATTTCTTGGCAGTTGTCTAACCATTTCGTGCGTCTCGAGCGACTGTGAACTCGTGGCGCCTCCTCTCTATCACGCATTCTCATTCATCCTGCAGCTGGCTTCAGATGACATTCGACGTGGGTTTTCCCACTGACAAATGTGTTCTCGCACACGAGTTTATCGCCTCCGATCGTCAATGACGCGTGCAACGCGCCATCCGATTGTGTGGGATCTTCATACACAACTGGATACCTAACACTAGCCGTGTGACATAGACGCAATAGCCCGAATAATGTCGCTGCTTTCACGGACATTTAATAACGATAATAGTTACTGGCATCGTTAGCCATGTCTCGAAGATTGACATACGTAGCGAACGTTCTACATCGATTTTTCTCGGTATCTTTATTAAATTACGAATTCGTTACAGCAGGTTAAAAATTATGGAGAATGAGTTCACTGCAACACTCTTCGAACGAGCTCCATTTTTAATTTCTTTTTCTTAGGCAAAATATATTTTTACAATATATACTTAAGTTTCTTATATTAATCTATTTTATATAGATTTTATATTATTTTATTTTAATTATTTTTTCGTAGGAAAGAAATAACGTCATGATCGAAGATCATTATGATGTGAGATAAGGCGAAAACAAATTGGAATTTCGCTCGTGAATTTGCGTGGAAGCCGAACTCTGTTTCTGGTAACCATGTGTGTTGGACGTTTATAGGAAGCCACGATAATGCATGTAAATAGGAAATTTGTGCCGCCATGTGTTTGCAGCGGATCGATAATGGCGTATGGAAAAAATCCGCGACATATCATTATAGGAACACGATTAATTAAAAATAATACTGAAACCGATATTCAGTATTGTTTTATCAGTCAGTTTACATTCTCCTCGCTTCGCTACCTTACTATTCTCTTTTTTTCTTTTCATTTTTAGTTTTTATTCCATTGACGAGCACTGGAACGAGATGAGCGACCTCTGTAACCTTCGAGTTCAGGAAGTTGCACATTGTTAAAAGCGGAAAGATAAAACCAGGGCCGAAATGAGACTTCCGGAGGCCCTAAACGCTTCAGTGCAATATTTTCTTTTGTCTTTTCTTTTTATTCCTCGCTTTGCACGTACACGCACACGAGTATTTGACGATACTCTTGCCATGTGTATATGTGGAAGATTTAAAGAATCGAAGGATTTCTATGGTGTCC
>NW_016911411.1:962178-974586 GCF_001483705.2 Eufriesea mexicana | reverse complement strand
AGATTTAAAGAATCGAAGGTTTTCTATGGTGTCCTTTTTCCCTGATTCTCCAGGCACGTGCTTATTTTTCTTATTGGTTAATGTGACACTAGATTAGACGTAATATGCTAATGATGTTGTCTGATTACGTGAACATTGTTTGTGCTGGCTATATACATTATAGTTCCTCTCTCAGAGAGAGGGAGAGAAAGAGAGAAAGAGAAAGAGAGAAGCACGTGGTCACTTTGGCGTCAAACGAGTTTCGCGAAAATGCATCATAAAATGAATATTTAGAACCCAGCAGCTGGCTTTCGAGTGTTTGTGCTTTCTTTTTCTCCTTGTTCAATCGTATAAGTGTTCTTTTTGTTTCCTCCAGTGGATGATCGAGAAATAATTTGATGACATAACAGAACCGGAATAGATAAATAAGGAACAATTAGTTGGATTTTTTTTTCGTCTATTTCACTGCAAGGTTATTCGAGATACTTGAAGTAATTTAATAATGCGATAAAATGAAAGATACGAAGGATCAGATAAAGAGGTGAATAAAAACATAAAGGTCCCAAGTTAATCAGACTTCTCTTCCGTTTTATTGCACTGCATGGTTGATTAAGATATTCAAAGTGACTTAACAAGATAAAATTAGAAATAAAAGGTAAAGTAAAGGGAGAAATAGAGAAGTGAAAGCCTCGAGTTAACGAAACGAGCATTCTTTTATTTCATTACAATATTATTCAAAAAATTTGAATATCATAGGCTAATAGAAGAAATAAACTTTTCTAGTGCTTATCGAAGTAAAATTTTTCGAATGCCGATGATCCATGTCACGCACCTTATTTTAGCTGCTTATTATACCGATTCCGTCGTTAATTCTTTACGACAAGAAATAAAAATATAGCGAAACCAAGAAACGAAAGAAGGAAATAGCTAATCTTTCTTCGACGACTATGTGCTCGTTACATTTATCGAACCACCTTCGATTTACTAACTTATTCGAGTTATTAAAATGAAGAAAAAGCGCAGGCCAAAGTTTCTCAATCGTTCTTTACTCGAGATATCGACACCCAAAAATCGTAAAATTAATATATTACTCTTAGTGCTACACTAGCGCCACTATGGCGATATTAACTCCTTGCATTACGATTTAATTGTGAAAAAGTATACATGCAAGTGGTATTTGATTCTAGTTAACCACCATTATACCTAGTCGATGCACGATAAAATTAGATAAAAATTTTAGAAATTTTTCGAATTTTGTGCATGTAAAAAGCGTGAAACATAATTAGGGTCAACAGTATAGTTTATAATCATGAGACATGAAGAATTCGTAACGAGTTAGACTCGTCATTGTAGTGCAAAGGATTAATAAACGTAACATTTGATTTTGCTCTCCTCGATAAAAGCGAAAAAGTGAATAAAACTACTGTGCGTATCAATTGTCAGGTATTAAAATTTCCCATTCCGAAATAAAACTTGTTTCGAAAAAAAGAAATTCCCGTTTCAAAATCTTTCCAAGAAAACAGATATACGTTGGAGTCACTAGTCAGTGGGATAAAACTTCTCTAAGGATTGAAATGATAAATTAAGTTGCCATTGGTATTTATTTCTCGAGGCAAATGTGTATTTTGGGGGATTACTATACTTGTCGGGATGAACAAATTTTGCGGAGATTACTGTACTTTTCGAGATATGAAAATATTGCAGAAGGGTGACACAGCTCAGAAGGGGAAACGAAGATTAAATAACGAATAGCGAATAATAACTTCATCACAGCTTTCGTCATTCTAAACGGAATATAACGAGCTTTTTATAATAATAATAACCGGGACTATTAATTCGATTTCCCACTATCAGTGCTTGACATTCTACAGACATTCTGACACTGATTACTCGATACGTAACGTTTACTAAACACACTGTTCTCTGTAATATAATATGAAATGAACAGTTTATGTGATAACGCGAATAATAAACATCACAACAACAATATTCACATTTCAAAAGATATTCGAGTATTATGATCCCCTGATATTTATTTCCAACACTGTTCTAATCTTTGTTAGTTATATAATTATCGTAAAACACACTTATCACAAAAACCTTCGAAATTATCAGCGTTTGTGTCATTTTCAGCAATGGCGACTGCACTGTTACTCCTGGGCCTCATAGCCACTTGCTTCGGTCAGATGAGGTACCCGGATGACGATTCGTTGAACAGCACTCCCGTTCCTACCAGAATTCGTCAGTTTTCGACAAATGAAAAAGTTGGCACTGAAGCGAATCGACAGCAACAATTCTACTCAACGCAAACAGCATCGTCTAGTCGAATAGTATATCCCGAGACTCCGCGAAGATATTGGCCTCGGAAGAATTCGCGCAAAGGAGGATTTGTCGCAAAGCGAACAGCATCGGCTGGACTAATGGCATTTGATGCAGCGCGTACAACATCAACTGGACCAATAGTATTTCCCAACGATTCACAACAATATGCGCTTCAGACGAATCCGCAAGGCCCTTTGAATATGTTGCGACGATATAACGTAACGCAAATAACATCGGCTATACCAATGGCATTTGCCGCAGCGCGTACAATGTCAACTAGACCAATAGTATTTCCTAAGGATTCACAACAATATTCGCCTCAGACGAATCCGCAAGGCCTTCCGAACATGTTACAAGAATATGGCGCAACGCGAACAACATCAATTAGACGAATGGAATTTCCCGCGTATCCGCAACAACATCGGTCTCAGGAGAATTCGGGTGTCCCTTTGATCGCGTTGCAGAGACCTGACGCAACGCAAACAACATTGTCTGGACCGATAGTATTTCCTGAGGTTCAATATCCGGATCAGGCGGATTTGTTTAACCCTAAGAACGCGTTGCAAGACTGGGGTGAACATGTAAGCAGGAAAATATTGAGTACATCCTAGTGAAAGATTCTGCTACCTCCTTGACTTTAGCTTCCAGCGATCATAGTTTAATTGATTAACGTGTGAGTCACGAATGAAACTAGGAACGTTTAACATTGTGAAATATAATTGAGAAACTCTCGACGGAAGATGAAGAGTTGCAAATTGGTCAAGTAACTTTAAGGATACACAGTGTTGAGTTAATGATACCCCGATGACGGTCAAGCACTTTTTTCGTATTATATTACACGTGATGCAACGTGAATAAAGGTCTTGTGGATTTATAGAAATGCGCAGGCTTAATTTAAAAAACTAAACGACCTTATAGCATTTTATGTGTTGCACAACGGGGTCGCGGTAATTCACTTGTAAACAGGGATATGTGATTCCATTCTAATTGCGTGACTATTTTCGTTATTATCCATAACGCGTAATCTGTTTATTTAGATCAGGAAAAATATTTATTTTCCAAATGAGTCGAGGTTCTTGTAGAATGTATTTATCACAATACTTATGAAAATTTTCCATTTGGCCTGTAGAATAACTGCGAAGTAATCGTGTACTTGATGTAATTTCAGGTGAACGACATCATCGTTAATGGAGTATTGAAGTTTGCCCTGGATGTAGAACGAGAGATTTATAGAACTCGAAGCATACCCATGATCAAGAAACAAGACAACATCATTTTTTCACCGATCAGCCTTACCGTGGCATTGGCAATCATTCTTGCAGGCTCTGCTGGCAGAACATTCGACGAGGCGACCAAAGTTCTTGGACTCGAAGCTGGAGTCGATATCTCGCGAAACTCTGAGATCGTACATCAGATGTTTGGTATAATGTTGAAACAACTGGATAATAAAATGATGGGAAACCCTGGACCACGAATAGATTTCGCTACAGCGACATACGTGCAGGTAAAATTTCTTCTCACGAGTGAAGTTTGATTTAGAAATCAATGTGTAATTATGACTTTAATAATTGCAATATAGGATGGGTTTCCGATATTAACACAATTTAAAGCACTCAGTAACGAAGTTTATCAGACCGAAGTAATCAACGTAGACTTTGCTAGAAATGCAAACGGGGCTGAGAAGATGATAAATGCGTGGTTAAAGGAGAAGACAATGGGCAAAATAACAAATATCCTGAACGGACCACCTAGTCCCGATACCATGATGATCCTTCTATCGGCTCTTTATTTCAATGGAGAATGGAACCAATACTTCTTCGACGGAGCTACGAAAAGGTACTTTTGTATTTTTAAAAATGTTCGTGTAAAATGAAATTTTCAAAACATTTTCATTCCTCTACTAAATATCATCATTGTCTTGATTTGGTTTGTTTAATCAGAAGACCATTTTCCGTCGAACCAAACGAGTCAGTTGACGTCGATATGATGTACAATGGAGGCACGTTTCCTTTTTATGAAGACAAACAATTAGGGGTGAAAATTCTTGGCTTACCATACAAGGGTCATGAGGTGAGTACTTAAGAATTTAATGTTAAGTAGAAATTTACTCGAATAAATTAGTATTTATAGCTATATTTTGTTTCCATTGAAAATAATGCTATATCATATTAAATCATTTTGCACCTTGTTTCAGTTGTCGATGTACGTCCTTCTTCCTAAAGCTCCTGGTGCAAAAGCTCTTCGAGAATTTGCAAACAAATTAACAGTCGATATGATCGAAAATTTGGTTAGGAACACGAAAAACGAAACATGTATTATTGGATTTCCGCGAATGAAGCTGTCCAGTAGCATAAGCTTGAAGACCACGCTTGAATCGTTAGGCCTACGTTCACTGTTCAATCCAGCATTGGCCGACTTGAGTCTCCTATCTCAAATAAACAATAGAAATATTGAAAATACCACATCCACATCGTCCATGTCACGTTCAACTATGACTACACCTTCTCAAGATAGATTATTAGAAATATTGAAAATACCACATCCACATCGTCCATGTCACGTTCAACTATGACTACACCTTCTTCTCAAGATAGATTGATCGTCAGCCGTCTGGATTCAAATGGCGATCAAGCGATTCATATGGTAAAAAGGAACTTCTTCACGTACCAGGACAAACATTGTGGTTATACCGTGAAACAGTGGAGGACTGGGTTTTCTATCAAAAAAATTCGTTGTATTCGTGATGTCAAGAACGAAGAAGATAGAAATTCGTATACAGTAGGGTTGAAACCTGAAGGCAATGATAATAATGCGAAGGTTGTAAATCTCGAAGAAAATAAGTATCGTTTCCAAAAGGAAGAACGTGCTAGAAGAAGAAGCAGGCAGAGCAGGCCGATCAATCAAGACTTTGTGAACTTCGTAAAAAAACGGAATTTCCCGACGTACGGGTTGGACAAACTGAGAAATAGCGCCAATCTGATCAATCCGCATATCGCTGCCTCTGACGTTCTTCAAAAGGTGGAGATCGACATTACGGAAAAAGGTACTGAAGCTGCAGCTGTGACTAGTGTCACAATAGAGCGTGATGCAAGTCAGAAGAGGCTTATAGCGAACCGACCTTTCATCTTTTTCATCAGGCACGAATCAACAAGGCTCGTGCTCTTTTGGGGCACGATAAATGTTCCAACTCCGAATTATCCTGCCACATAATCTGAAACACGAATATTTCTTAGAAATATTAAAGTGATGAAGATGAACATTTATTAGCTTTCTTTTTGAATTGATACAGCTTATCCTCGATGTGATCCTCGACCGTGTTCACATTTCGTTTCATGAATACTGTTGGTCGTGCGGGTGATTATCATTTTTGAATGAGTAATCTCGTTTCGAATAAGGCTCGGTTGAAGGACACTTTTTCCTTTGCACGTGGCGAGAACTTGATACAAATATTCATGCTTGATTTATTTATTCAATTTTCCTTGGATTTTCACCTTTTTAGGTTACAGCTGTGTACGTTATTATGAAAACAGCCCACTTACAGCAATTTTATATATGCTAAATCTGTATTTCCTAATGGAATAGTATTTTCTCGCAATTAATATTATTGCATTTTATTTTCAAATGCAATTTAATATTACGTTAAATTGCGTTTCGATAGTGTAATATTAAATTATTTAATTATTTTATGTAATCGCAATAAATAAATGTTTTTGTTTTTTTTTAATTATAAGAGTTACTGATTAAAAACGATAATACTGAAATTATTTGACCCTTAAGGTCATGTAGAAGGCCACTTTCTCTGACCTACTTTGTTTTGCATAATGAAGATAAGTATTTTTATTTTTAATAAACTCTGGTTTTAGTACTTTTTCCTCAGAGTACAAAAAGTACTTTACTATAAAAAACAGATTTGTTTAAAATATCTCTGTTTTATTCAAAATATTTTACAGTTTATAATACAACGTTGCTCGTGAGATTTAACGTAAAAAAATCAAAAATTTGTTTTCGAGCAGCTATATAATAATTTACAACAACACAACATTTTAACATGTGTTTTATAAGATATGTAGTTTCAGATAATTTAAAAATTTGTATCACTTGTAATTTAGACACATGCGCAAATACAACCGCCTGCAGTAACTTTCTTTGACTTACAAATTTTTTGTATATAATATAATCTTTCCTTGGAAGTTATATGAATTAAAAACTATACTACAATCGATACTTAGCATTTCGCGGTAGCAATCGATTGTAAAAATATTTATTCTGCAATAACTAACAAATTCTCTTAATTTTTTGTTTTTCAAATATTAGCAGAATAAATAGATTCATATGTATAATCAGATTTTATAGAGAAACATTACATTATTATAATGATTGTTCTCACGACGAATTTATAAACTAGAGCATCACACACAAAAGGATGACGTTAAATATTTAAAACGATCTTTTCTTTCATATCATTAAATAATCAGCAATTTCATAAATATGATTTAATCAAAGATGTCAGAAGGTATAACTAATATTAATGAAATTTTATGATCAAATTTTTTTCTCCCGAATCCGAACATTTGTCATCCTTAACAATTTAATATATATTTTTAACAAAAAGAAAACGAGACAGAAAAAGTTATAAAGATCGTCTTTTCTACGTAAAAAAAATTCTCTTTCAGAAGTTCAGAAAATAAAATTAAATACTTAGTTATATACATGCACACATTACATCCAACAAAAGAAAATTTACTTCGGGAACGAAAAAACCATTCTGTCCTTCATAACGAATACTACTGTCGATTTTTAAATATTTACGTAAGGCGCATGACGTAAATATATCTAACGTTTAAATAACTAGATTTTTTTATAAACTTTTTAAACATTTTAATACTTTTAACGCGCAAAATTTGATGTAAATTATTGCATACTGCTCTGTTGACCAATTAATGGAAATATTTGTGTTATTTTACCAATTCCTTTAGTACGACCCTCTCGCAATAGTAGTCGCATACCGACATGTAAATATTCTGGATGATTAACAAATCTAAACAGAACGGACGCTGTATCGTTTGTTTGTAAACCTCTGTCTTTTGCGTCCATTATTCCCTCAATGATACACGTTTGTCTTACATTTCCTACGTGTATAGTTGTTTGAAAACCAGAAAATATTGCAGTTGCATGATACACTATTAACACGGTTGCCTAAAAATATTTGAGTAAAATTGTTATTTATTTATTTAAATATACATATGTCATGTACATGTATTTTATGAAAGCTCGACGAGTTCAACATACTTGGAAGAAAAGTGTTGCATGTGGCTGGTCCCATAGTGATATCAAAACCATTCCAGGTCGTAAATGAGGTAAAGGAGGACTTCGATTTGTTGGCGGTGCTAATGTTAAACTAGCACTCTGAGATGCTCTTACTAAACAACATGGAGCTTTGTTACGATGTAAACTAACGACCTTAACGGGAGTGAATTCACCGTCTGGTAAAGGACCTACTAATAAACGAGTTCCAGGAGCGATTACTCCTTTTACAAGCAATCCTCCCAAAACAGGTTCGTTCAAACCTGCTACTCTATATTAAATAAGAGAAAAACTTTTGAATTTATAACTCATGTGATTATTTAAAATGGTTGCTGAAATATAATTTTTTAATTGAAGAAAATATATACCTAAAGGTTTCATCAATTTGAAACAGACATGATTCAGAATCTGAATCGGTAGAATTGACGTCATATGGTGACAAATTCTTGATGAAATTAGTTAATTCTTCCAAACCCTCCCCAGTAACGCAACTCACATTAAAAACTGGTATTATATCCGATTCATAATTCCATGACATTTGACCGTTATTATACATCATTAAATGTTTAGAATATCCTTGTGCGTTAATAGCATTCTCTAACTGGTTTATTGTGCCGGGTATACTATAAAACCCAAGATCAATTTTGTTTACAACTATAAAAAATGGAAGTCCCAATGTGAGACATAATGCCATATGTTCTTGTGATGCTTCATTCATAGGTGGTGCTACGACTAACATTACATGATGAGGTGAATATCCTGTAAAGTAGAATTATGGATAAACTATTAAATTTTATAATTTCTTAAGGGAGATTGAGTTACCATACCTGTGAGACCAAGTACCGTAGTCCTTAAATACTTGCGATGTCCGGCTAAATCTATAAATGTAACAACTTTTGTCGCATGTTCGCATATTTCTTCTGCAGTTGCCATTTCCCTATAATTTAGAACATGTCCCTCATTGTCGAAGCCTATAATTTCATGCGATATTGATGATGTACGACCTGTTTTTATTTCGTGAAGGTGACGCAACATATTTAACCTTGCTCTCCCTCTACCATTATCTAGTTCACCCTGGGTTAATACACCTATACACATTACAGACACATCAAAATTTACATTTCAAATAAAATTTCATGAATTAGATGAGCGATGAATTTAGCAGAGTAAATTCTAAGTATATTTCTCTACCTTAAATGTCCTCTGCTAATCCTCTCACCTAAGAGAGTTGATTTTCCAGCATCCTGTGCACCAGTGACAGCAAGTCTCAAATCAATGATACTATCCTGATCTTCTCCATCCCCTTTTCTTAACTTTTTTACTAAAACTTCTGCTACCTGTCTTTCCTCTTTATTACTGTGTATTGACATATCTTTATTTTTAGAATTGGCAATTCTTTTACGTAATATACTTGTTGTTGCACCTAATCTAGCAGCCATATCATTTAGTGTTTTTAATGATGCTTTCATATCCTCTCTTGTTAGACCTGTTAATTTTCCATTATCTTCTACACCTAATCATTTAAAAAAAGATAGAACTCAATGAATTTGTGGTGCTCAATTAAATATTTATAATTCATAATTGTAAACATAAAACAATTTCATACCAATTTGATAAATAGCTTCACCATGACCTTCTCTAAGGCGCCATTTCATTTGCGTTACGAGGTGCTCAAATCGCTGACTAGATGGATTTATCAGCTTCAGTTTATATTCAATATTACCTTGTTCAGGTTCTGGTGGTAGTCTTTCCTCGTGATCATCATTGATACATGAATTTTCACAATTTGATATTCGATTTCCTTCAATCTCTGGGTTATTCCATGTATCATTCTGGTCATTCTTATTATCCGGATCAAACAATTCTAAGAATGACTCCATATCTGTAAATAAAAAATGATAGATGTTACAAAATTTATTTTAAAACAAATTTATTTCAATTTTATAATGAATGAATATATGTAATATTTAAAAGTTAAAATAGTAAATTGCTTATTAATAAATTATTTGATATATACATAAAACTATTTTAAATGCTATTAATGATCATAACATTCTTCTGCTATTGTGGCCAACAATCTTAAATGAAATGTAGTTCATTACCAATTCATAAATTAAGTTACATCACATGATATTGTGTCACATTCAAATATTTTGAATCATGTATATTGGATATAAGGTACAATATTATAGTAATCAATCTTCATATATATATTATTAAAACATTTTATACAGTATAAAGTTACAATTATAAATTCAAGATATTGATATAGTAAAATTTATTTTAATTGAAAAATAGTAATTAGAATTTGTAAATCAAGATTAACAATTTAAAAGATATACAAAACTCACTTATCTATAAAATCTACAATTTTAAATAATGATGATGCAATCTCAAATACATTGCATTGTAAATATAGGTAATGTTGAAGCAACACAGAACAATATTAGGTCAATAGTTAGTCAATATTTTTATAATAAACATCACATTAGGAATTAAGTTATGTATTTATTTATTTACAGTACTTTTTCCGTGAAATGAAATTATATTACTTACATAAACAATATACTTGTATTACATGAATTTTTCAAATGAATAGCATTTCTTGTCTTTGCGTTAATCCACATTTATACAGATTTCAAGGCTTGGTAGACTTGAAATACATTTAGAAGGACAACTTGTAAAATATTCGAGCGCGCCAAATCGATGTATCACACTATACTACAACAGCTGTACATATATGTAATATCGCTTGACACAATGAAAATGAAAACAAAACTGTATGCAAACAAAGTGTTCGTGATCCACGAATGGGAATGTGTTTGTAGATAACAATTCGTGATTATATTCTCCAAATCAATAATTAGAAATTAAAAAATGTGATTATTAAAGCGGTGTGTGTTACAGAATTAAAAATAATATGTATGTGACAAAGAAAACATTACGCGCTAGATTCGTATTTATGATGATTTAATGTAAAATGTCTCAAGACTTACTGCATTTTACAGACAGTAGTTCTTCCTTTACAGACGTGTACTGCCGAAATCGAAATTACGTTTGACACCCACGTCGAAGTTGAATAACAACATGCGAACCTCTCACTTTCCCTCCCGCTTTTTTCAACACTCGACCGTGCACGACTGAATCGAGACCTGCCTGTTACCAGCTTCGCCAATTCATTCTCTTGAGCTTGAAACAGATTTAGTTCCAACTGAATGTTTCTCAAAGCTAGCGCTGCGAACGCCCTCATTGTGGCTCCACCTTTAGGATAAAGAACACATTAGTTCCATGGAAACGCAGGATAACAGTTCGTAACAGTCGCTCCAACCATGGAATTCGTTTAAACAAAAACAACGCGTTAGTTTTCAATAATATTGAAGAAGTATTATTGTCACTGCCATTAAAAATCAGTAAACCTAACCTCTTCGATATTCGAGCTGTACAGCATTGGTCACGGAGTACTTGATCGCGGAATTGTGTATTCGCGCATGATCAGACGGAATATAAATTTCTCCGTGTCAGAAAAATTCCTTCACTGTGTGTATGCCTTAAACGATACTGTTATCTGTGAAAGCGTCGTGAACGTAAACAAACTATTTCACACGTTATTTTTAACGTTACGCGTTATTTTCGTTTTGCTTATCGTCGACTCACTACAGTTAGCATGACTACCGCCGAGGTTTGTTTTCGTGTGACCAGACGGTCCGCTGTGCTCGCAATTATGTGTCGTCGTCTGCACGGCTGTATTTACTTAACGTGGTTAAATACTCGTTTGTCGTAAAGCTTTCTCATAGATTTCGGTAATACAGAAATGCGAGCTACCGATCATACGCATTGTGCCGCGACCAAGTTTTATTTACATGCAGACTAAGTTGACGAGCATAAACATGGCCGTCGTGCTTTGTGATGATTATTCGTGCCAGTTTGAATTCAAGGAAGTCCTGCGAGAATGGAAATAATGGATGGAACGCATGCACCCGAGATATCCAGGTAACAAGACACTTTCGTGCTTCCTGGACATTCTCGATGCACCCCGCGGTTACAGCTCGCTTGTCGATTATATATCTCGATTTTATCGTGTACCACGTATACCTGCACGTTCGTTATTAGATATGTGTTCCTTCTTTTTGTTCTTCTCTATTTTTTCCTCACGTAATCGCGAAGGTGACTGAACTTGCTAGGCGTACGTCATACGCATTGTTAACCACGTAACGCGATCGCAATCATAGCTCAGCTGACTACTATTGACCTATTGATGTGTTGCTGTCAGTAGAAGTTTTCTGGGCTGTTTTGTAATGGAGTTACTGGATGCTCTGGCTTTTTATTTTTTCTCGCGTAATGCTGTCTCCACTTCTTTTTCTTTTCTTTATTTTTTCTATGCCGAAATAGTGATTTTTATTTTTTAGTGTATTCTGTGTTATATTTATTTAGAATAGTGTGTCAGTGCAACTGAATTTGATTGTGCTCCAAATTATGAGTGCTTTATTTTCTAGTGCAAACAATTTATTATTATATTGTATATGAATTTACACATTATATACATAGTATACTTATAGTAGTTAATTATTGTTTGATTTATATTTGTTCTTAATGACGTGTGATTTTTATCATTTTTATTCCATTTTATTTATATATGTATATAAAATGGAATGAAAAAATATGAAATATAACATTAAAAAAATACATTTATTTTTAATTATTTTTCAATTGTTCTTTTAAAATTATGTTAAATGTGAGGTGTAATATTTTGACCTAATTTTATATTTGTGAATGAATATTCTAAATTAAATAAATAATGCATAA
>NW_016911411.1:899837-961167 GCF_001483705.2 Eufriesea mexicana | reverse complement strand
AATTTGATTGTGCTCCAAATTATGAGTGCTTTATTTTCTAGTGCAAACAATTTATTATTATATTGTATATGAATTTACACATTATATACATAGTATACTTATAGTAGTTAATTATTGTTTGATTTATATTTGTTCTTAATGACGTGTGATTTTTATCATTTTTATTCCATTTTATTTATATATGTATATAAAATGGAATGAAAAAATATGAAATATAACATTAAAAAAATACATTTATTTTTAATTATTTTTCAATTGTTCTTTTAAAATTATGTTAAATGTGAGGTGTAATATTTTGACCTAATTTTATATTTGTGAATGAATATTCTAAATTAAATAAATAATGCATAATAGAAAATCTTGGAAAAAATATGATTGCAATAATAAAGAATATTCAAGTTTATATTTTGTTTTATGTTACTGTTTGCATTAATGTATAAATTATATATTAAAAAACCAACTCATATAATTATTAATATTTTTATAATTATATATATTACAAACTTTGCTGATATTTTGCTAGTAAAATTTTCAGTATTTATCATTCTTAATTATATTAAGCTTCCTCCTTGCTGCATTACATTTTGTTCTTTGTGTATAAGGTAGATTAAATATCAAAGGTCGTTTGGATATTTAAAAATGTTGTAACAAGGTCATACTGATAGTTTCATGAACATTAAATTATTTACTTTAAGTTTTTGAAGGGTGATTAAGGATTTTATATAGTATTGTGACATTTACATAGTATTTTAGTTTTAGTGCATAATGAATGTATTCGTTATACATTTTAGTTTTGGAAAATACAATTTCAGTTTTGCTATTGTTTAATATAGAATAAATATTTAACAAATATTTTTATATTTCTAGTTAACCATAGAATAACATGCAAAATAATGTATATTTTAATAGCGTCACTTTGAACACATATGGTTATCATAAATAGTTCATTCACTTCAGTGTATTAGATTTGGGAAAAGTAGTTTACCATAGAGTCACATTTAGTGATATAAAATTATCAAATAAAGATTACAATTGCACCAGTGCAATTGTGTCATTATATAATAACAAATTAGTTCAAAGAGGTCACAAATACATCATTGTTATCATTTTTCTGCTACCAAGCTATTCCAAAGTATTCATTTTATTGCACTTGCCTGTAAGCAGTTATTTTTCATAGATATTAGCGCTTACTTAAAGCTTCTGCATAGAACAGGCAATTAAAGTTTTAAAAGAGATCTTAACTCTCAGAACAGCTTGATAAAATACTCCTTGTACGATTGTTACACGATCATATGTCGTTCGGCATTTCTGATGACTTCTAAAAATTTGTTCCTTTCAAGCCTCGATAATTTCGTCGGAAATGGGTGAAAAATGTATCGAGCATTGAGCGTATCCATTTAAAAGGCGCTTCCGAATTCAATGCAGTGCACTTTCTAGGTAAATATCGTATGTTGGCTAACAAAGTGAAAGTTTAAGATGCGATCGGCAACTTTCGTTATTTTTACGCAAATCGTTTCGTCACGTACTTACATCTTTTATTTCTTTTTTTTCTTGGTAATATTTTCATGAACGAAAATTAGAGCAACACACTGCGTAGTAAAATATTACAAACGATACATTCGAAGGTGAAAAATAATTCAGTCTCCTTAGACGGTAAATTCTGAAAAAGTAATTTTTCTTGGTACAAATAGAATCAACCGTTACATATGGTACAAATTGATTATTCGAAACGAGAATCATATACTTACTTCATTTGGCACTGTTGCTCTAAAATACCGACCTTGAAATGCGTTGACTTCTAACGCTGTAACGGATCGTGACCACCATGTTTGAAAAAGCATGTCGAGATCGATGCCTATATCGATAAGTCTTCGATTGGCGGTGTCTCTTTCTCGAGTTACTACCCTTTCCGTTATTATACCATCGTCAATCGAGATGTACGATCGTATATTTGTTTAATGTTTAGAATGACGTCTGCGTGGACTTAGATAAGAACGTGATCGGAAAGAATTTTTTTTTAACACGATGTTTGTCCATAGTAGCCATTGCGAACTTTTACGTAAATACAATAACGTTGTATAAAAAGCATTGGTAAATAAATCTTCTGTTTCTTACCTTTAATGTATTTATATACAATGGACGTCGACGTTTAACGTGTTTCGCGCCAAAAGTGAGTCAAAACTTTCATTCGCTAGATAAAGGTAATTTTTCATTCGAATATTCAAACAAATATAACAGTAAACATTAAAAAATCTATTTTTCGACGAATTCGTTTCAAAATTAATTACGATCGTTAAAAATTTATCGAAAAATATTAAATTCCCTATGACACGAAACACGTTAATATTTTGACAAAATCACGCGAATTTATTGCTAAAAAAAAGAAAAAAAAAAATATAGTAATAAGGAGAAAAAAAGATAATTGTACCAAGAAATTTTCAATGGAAAACTTCGAAGTATAAGCGTCTTGCGTCAGATAAACACGCGAGGGATTAAAAAGGTACGTTTATCGTTTAAAAGGTGCACAATGATTTCAGGCTGTTGTCTGGGTGAGCAATGAATGTATTCCGAATTTTGACACCGTGTGTATTGCAACGTAGACGACCAAAGGAGGTTGATAATTCCGATAAAAGGGATTGCTGGTTCGTGAAAAGACGGCGTGGAGATGCTTCCTATATGATACATAGAATGGGTGCTTCTGCATCGTCAAGCATCACCAGTGTAGGTGGAGATTCGGTCCAAGCAGCTAGACTTTCATCCTCTGGTAATCCACCTGATCAGCATGGCATTGCTATCAGGTACTTAAACATTTACCATTAAACCTAGTTATCTCATTAATTTATCGCAATTTATCTTCTAGATCTGTACACGATAGAGATCCCATATGAACGATGCACAACTAGATGTATCTTACTGTTAGCTGTGTTTTAATGCGTGGTTTTGATCCTAAATTAACGATTGTGATGGTAATAAAAATCTAATGTCATCTATTTGCAGGGAAAAGAAGAAGAAAATGACGGGGTTCGCAACGTTACGCAAGAAATTCATTCGAAGACGTCGGTCTTCAAAGGCTTGCGACCATGGTAGGATAATCCGAGATTTGGTCTCAACATGGAGCCATTTAGAAGCAACGGCGCTTTTGGAGGAGTACGAGGCGCTGGCTGCATTAAAGGATCTCCATGTCCAAGCCGAATTAGCTAGACCACCGGCTGCCACATACAAACAGGATTTGTCGATGTTGTACGACTATAAACATTGTTCTGATGTGGATCTCGTCTACCGAGGAGCTTGCTTCCCCGTTCATAGAGCCCTACTGTCAGCCCGTTGCCCTTATTTCAGGGATTTGTTGGCTGGATGTCCGGGTATATAGAGACTCTTGTTCTCTTTGCATTCGTTTACTCGTGGTTTAAAGGATGAGATAGAATATTAAATTTTAATTTGAACAAATTGCAGGATACGGTGCTAGGATATGCTTGGAGTTGAGAACACCGAATCTCGAAGTACAAATGTTTTCAGCATTGTTGCGATATCTCTACACTGGTGATATTTGTCCACACGATGCAGCCTTGGAGGCGAATCTCTTACGACGACTGAGCGAAGAATTCGGCACACCGAATCCGCTGGAACACGATCTCAGATACCTGCTCGACACCGGTGATTACGCGGACGCCGCATTAGTGTTCACGTCAGACAGTGATTACCAGAGACCAGATAGTGGAAGTTCAGAATATGGATTCCGGCCAAAGTTAGAACTGCCATGTCATAAAGCGATACTTTCTGCGAGATCCCCGTTCTTCAGAAACTTAATACAAAGACGGACTAGATCTGGGGAAGATCACACAGAAAGAGCGCTTCATATACCCACTAGAATAGTTTTGGATGAGAGTGTAATACCCAAACGATACGCCAGAGTATTGTTACATGCAGTGTATTTAGATACCGTTGATTTATCGTTAATTATGAGAGGTAATGGTTGCGGGAACAGCGCTGGTAGTCTTGGAGAGGTAATTATGTCATTTGTTATAAATGTATCGTATTCTTTTTTTAAAGCGATTAGAATTTGCAGGCAGGATCAAACATTATTTACGTATATATGAATTTTTATTATTGTTGAAATATCATATTTATTATCTGAACAGATTGCATTCGTGATTTCAGAGCGCATAATTTACGATTTGATTGTATATTATTTTGATCTGTGTGCTTGTTCTTAGGTTCAGGCCCTTACTCATACTGGACGTGTTCGACCAAGCCCTTTAGAAGAAGCAATGGAATTGTACCAAATTGGCCGATTTTTGGAGCTAGATATATTGTCACAGGGTTGTGAAGATCTTATTTTAGAATACCTTACATTGGAGTCACTTCCAACCGTTTTAAAGTGAGATAATTTGGAAATTTATTAAGCGAAATGACATATTAAAAAATTTCTTGTTTTAAAAAATTTTTAATTACTTTTTTACAGGTGGGGTAGTCAACCTCACGGATCGGCATGGGTACACAGACAAGCGTTACATTATTTAAGAGAGGAATTTCAGCCGGTTGCTTCTTCTTCAATTCTTCATCAATTGGATCATGCACATTTGGCGACCGTTTTGCAAAGCCATTTCTTGCAAGCGAGTGAACTTGAAATACTGCAGGCGGTACTCAAGTGGGGGGAACAAGAATTGGTGCGTCGTATGGAAGATCGGGAACCAAATTTGCTTAGTCACACAGTGCACTCTGTAACCAGAAAAGGATTGAAGAAAAGGGATTTAAGCGATATAGAATTGCGAGAGATACTTAGTGAACTTTTGCCCCTTGTTAGAATGGACCATATATTACCCCCAAACAGCGAAGCTCTGGCTCAAGTATGAAACATTAAATTCATTCAGCAATTATAAATATTCATTCCCATACGATACTATGTGAGGTTTTTACGTATTTAGGCTATTAGAAGAGGATTAGTTTCTACTCCACCGAGTCATATGATAGGGGACGAGAGAGAGAATTTGCGGATGAATGCATGGATACGAGGGGGAAAGAAAAATGGATTTTTTGTAAGGCCACGCCTGTTCATGCCTTATTACGAGGAAATAAAGGTACATAAAATTTTTATTTAACAAAAAAGAAAGAAAAAAGAAAATGCAGAAACGAAGGAAAAAAGCAAAAAGGTTTTAAAATGATTTTATAATTAAAATGAGCAAACTGTACAAAAATCTATACATATTCATGTTATGCAAGATCAGTTACGACAAATATCATTTTATATCGATGATGATATTATGTACTAATCTTATCACTTGAATTCATTAAAATACTTTGCAAGTGATAAGGCTAAATTAATTTATGATACTTATTAATTATCACATCGAGTGAATTTAGGTCGTATTAATAACTGAAGTATCCAGTTTGAAGATTTCTGTATTATAATATATTATAGAACTGTTTAATATATAGTAATTTCTTCCAATTAGTTCTTATAATAGTTGCTACAAAAAAATTTTATTCTTACATTAGGCATTAAATCTTTCTGCATATGTTAGCTCATGTTCAACATATTTTTTTACAGTCTTTAGTTGAGGAACAAATGGTCCAAGAAGCAGATTTAGTGAGATTACGAAGGCCACGATATGTGGCTGATATTCCCGATGCCTTGTACATGGTTGATGAGAAACCAAGACCAATGGGTACAGCTGGCGTAGATGTTCTAGCTGCAGCGTTCCCAGGTATTTTGGTTGTTACTTTCTTATCAGATTGCTTTACAGCTTTATTATGTTTTCCCAAGATACGTTAGAATTTGCTTTTTCAAAAAAAAAGGAGACTAATTCGGTATTTATTTTATTTAAGTTCCAGATTCCGCGACTTTGGCAGCTATGATGAAGCGAGAGCAGAAATTGAGGCAGTCCCCCAGTTGTCAAAGGGCTATCAGCTTGCCGCTCTCATCACGACACGAAATTAATAGACAAGTGCGACTACGTGTTGTAAGAGAGTTCAACTTACCTGATACGGTGGCAGATCTGCTGGAAGTGAGTACTTTTTTTCCTTCTCTCATAAAATAATTTTAGGATCAGCTGCTTAAACAACTTTATCATTTGGTATGATATTCGGGGAAACATAAGAGTCTCAACACATTGCATGAATTATACATTTAGCATAAACATTACTGTCTTAACACGTTGAGAAGAATTCAAAACAGGAAATTTTTTTCTTTGAGCTGTCTTACGATTAGTGTTTTCATGTAATTGAAAAATTGATGTCTGTTGTATTGATTCATTATTTCGATTTAACGAACTCGATTAATCGAGAATGAAAAATAGATGCAATTGATGCGTCTCAATGTCATGTTACATAAAATATGTATCATTACTGAGTTTCATAGCAACGTGTCAAAGCAAAACAAAATATGGCTATACTTCGGTGCATCTTTGTTTCGCTTCTTTATTAAACTTCTGGGAAACGTAATTACAATATAAATTAGTAGATTATGAAAATCTCGCGGTAATGAACTCTAAAGCAATTACCGAAGCGTTTACGTAACCTTTTTTATTGTTCACGTTGACTCGTTAGAAAATGAATTTCATTTGAATTACGTTTATGTAATAAAATAGACTTTTTATTTCAAAAAACAATTAACGTGCAGAATAACATGGTGCAGACGATTGAAAGCACAGTATCGGTTTTACAGGATAACACATGCATTAAATGTAAATTTATTTTTTAATCAACTACTTAATTTTTAAGGCTTAAAAATAACACGATTGCTATGAACATATTTGGTGTTTCTATGAGATTAAATTCTCATACACTACAAATCTATCTCTGGTATCTCTAAAATTACATTTTAATCTGTACACACATTTATATAAACATAACATGTACAAAGTTTAACTATTTATGTTTATCAACATTCATTGTCTACTACAAATTTTGTACTTTGTATTTCGTATAAAAATACTATTCGATGCAGCACAATTTATCTAACTGAATAAACCAAAACAATAACAATGGTGCTATTTGCGCAACCATCCCCGTTTATCAAACAAATTCACAATGGTCATTAATTTTTGTCTATATATATCGTTGCCAGCTGTACTCGTGAAAACGTTATTTTCCTTTATGACTGTTATATCTGAGGCGGTTTTTCGAGGCGCCTGAATCACTTGGACCATCATGATACATTGATTGAACTTGACTTGTCCACAGTGACCCACAATTTCGTCGAACTTCTGCTTGGTGAATTTCTCTGTGTCTACTCTCAGCATCTTCAAGGCATTAATGAAACAGGAATAATACCAGTCGATCATTTCGTCCATATTATTATCAAGAATTTCTTTATTCGCACTGGACACGAGGAAAAAGATGAGATCTTTCATGCCATAATCGTATAGACACAACTGGAAATCAACGATCTTCATGTCGAGCAGCTCTCCTTGCTCGTTATGCTGGAACATCATATTGTTAACCCAGAAGTCGTTGTGAATTAACGTCGCCCATGGTTCCTCCGCACTCTTGCGTGTTTTCTCATACATGATACCATATTCTATGGTCTTATTGACCCGGTCCACAAACGGCTTAAGTTCCTCTATGTCTTGTATATCTGACTGAGCTTTCCGGATCATATCGTTCACGCATTTTGCTGTCGTTTCATTCCAAATGTCTAAGAACACGTTTGTCGCTATTTCCTCGTATACCTGAGGCTTCTTCAACTTCAGAGCGATGGTGAAAGCATGCATCTTGGCGAGCCCTTCAATGGCAAACTTCGTGTGTTTCCTATCTAATCCAAAGATCCGATCTTCTGTGTCATAGCCACTACACTTCAAGTTCTCCAAAATAATGGCAGCCTGTGCGTCGAACTCGTCGTGTGCTTTCAAGCCAAGTCTCCCACCGAAGAACTTGGGCACCAGATTGCACGGGTCCTTTCCCTTCATGCCGTTCTCCGTCTGAAGGTCCAAGAACTCCTTCGCCATCGAATTGTAGAAGTATAGCTCCTTTTGGAACGACACTGGGCTGTTGAACAAGTCCAATAGGTAGGCGGAAGTGGGTGGAAGTTTTGCGACCAGGTTCAGAGTCTCTGTTTTATCGGTGGGTCGTGTTAGGGTGACGGTGATGGCCAGCATTACGCTCCCAAAGTTTTCGCCTGGGGCGGTCAGAGGGCTCCATTCTAGGTGCTTTATTTGAAAGTTCTTACCAACACTTTGTGTCAGAAGTGCGTCCAACTTCTGAACTGGCAATGGCTCGATCGATGGAGACATTACTTATCTAAAAACATTTTAAAGTTGTCATTATTAACTCGTAAATATCGATACCTGTTGCTTTTGCTTAAGGGAAATTTTATTATACAAATTATATTAGATGCTGAAACAAACAGTGTCACTTTTTGAAATGTGAATAAAAATACGAGAACGATATTACTTATTTGGCTATCCGATGTTAGCGATATTCTAATTGGACAGATGGGTGATGGATCTTTCGAATAATTTTGCTAATCTCTTTCCTCTTAAGTAAATCTTCGCACCGTGTACATTTATCTTTAACAAACGTGCTTTTGTCTGTAATAAACGGTATTTGTTTTATTTTTCAGATGCAATGTGCAAAGTCTGTAAAATTTGATTTCTAGGAGTCTCCTATTAGTCTTGTCACATCAGCAGCACTCGCGGGATCATAACAATAGAATTATTTATAAGCAGTATCACGACACGTTAGTCATTCCTTTTGCCATCACTCGCGACGTCCTGAGTCCAGAAAATTGTTTCATTTTCGTCGATTTTTCAACGATGTTTTGTTTTATAACTTACTGTGCTCTCGTGACTTTTCACCACCGTGACTGTTTATCCGGGCAAATATACGTACTTTAACGTTTACGCAAAGTTTAATTGCAGATGTAATATTTCGTGTCAGGGATACGGATATAAAATGGGGTTTCGCAGATGACCAAAGGCACTCGTGTAGAAGTGATAACGCTTATCAGCCGATATTCATACTCTTTCTGTGTAACATTTACAATTCGCTGATTACGTGTGCACTATCGGCACATCGTATTATGGCGTAATTATTTATCCGTCGTTTAAACGCTAAATAATAGAGCAAGAACTGGTTTCTTTTCCCCCTTCGTGTGAGAAAATCAATGTCGGAATGAAACATTGGGAGTAGAAAATCTAGGTAATTAAACGATTCGATTACTGTTCCAGGTATCGACGAACCACGTATCTGTTCATTGTCTCGACGCGCATGTTAAATGTAAATCAGGTTTATAGTTCGAGTTATGCGACCGTGATAGATAAACGTGCGCGCTTATATGCAGCACTGCGTGCTGGTAATTTTTAAAAAACTTGCATCATCGAATTATCATGCACGTGCATTCATTGGGCATACGCGTGTCTTCTATACGCATATAAAGTGAACAACAATGGCGGACGAGCGGAAGCGTCTAGCGTCCTCGTTTGACACCTTATCGGCTGAGGACCCGAAATATTACGCCAAATTCTTTATATCCTCTGTTATTCACGAATCGAGTAAATATACCGCAATGATATAATTAATAAATGTACTATAACTTTTGTAGTTTTGTGCACACTGTGTATAGGAAACTCTTGAGAGTCATTCGATGCAAGAATATTAATTCAACTTAATACAATTTAATATAAAAATATGCTTGTATATTTCGCAATTGATATGTAATTTAACAATATGAAAATGCGATTGCACGTAAAATATTAATTTAATATAATATAGTCAAATTTCGCGAATACGTGTCATTCCCTTTATTATTTCTACTTGTGAATTTTCCGTGAATGTAATTATTCTTTTGTGAATCACAAATTAGTCATGAAATACTTAGTCACTAAAATACTTTAGAGTATGTTTATATACGTTTCGTTTGCTTTGTTAAGTGTAAATAACCAGCTCAGTGGCCTCGTTGATAAGGTGTCAACATTAGGACCCCCAATTCAGACAAAATGGCCGGGTTTCAGACCTCCCGTATTTGAATTTACCGAGAATATATGGCTGCTTTTGGCAAAATTTATAATAGCTCTCATCGAGATTGGAAAACAATCATGTCTATCTATGTTGCTCGTGTCACCTTGGTTATTCTTATCTATGTTTTACGAAGGTACACATTCGGTTGTTCTAACATTAAGAATGGGCAAACAATTTTTCGACAATTGCTAATTCCATCTAGTCATCTGCTGAGATATTTGCACGTCTACACACGTCGTCTTTTCTTTCATCCGTGCTTATTTGTCCCACCAATTCTGCAGACAATTCACGCTTGCTTAAGGTCCACGTTTCATTCGTGGTTTATTCAACTGGTGTACAGTTCATTCTTTTATTATCTTTCCCCAGTGATTACTTTAGAATATTACGCATTTTCTGTTTATTTATCTTGTATACCGAATAAGTCATAGGAATAATTTATATGCACGTACTCGACACGGCTAAATGATCGGTTTCGATTCTTCGAACGGTTTTAAAAATATTTTCGAAAATGTAGAATTTTAGGACGAAGATAAATAGCGCCGAGGAAATATGGCGTCTATCGTGTTCGAATGATCTGGGACATAGATTACACGAAGATACACAATTCGTGTTCGCGATTGTGTTCGAGTTGTTCATCATAAGTCATTGCGACTCGTGACGCGAAACGAGTCATCGATTTAACGATCGAGAAATGTCACGAATCTCGTCGACTTGAAAATGTCGGAAGCCGCGGCCATTTTGAAATTTCTTAAGCCCGCCGGAGAACGGCGGAAATTGATTTCCAAACTCGTCGCACTACAATGCTCGTTGGAACTTAATCACGCTTCAGAAGTTATTACCAAGTCCAATATTTGCGTATAATTCGGAATAAGCAAACAAATCTGACGTTATCGCGAATGCGTTAAGCTGTTAATTAAACAGCTCGTTGGAGCAGGTGCGAGTGTGTTTGGAAATAGTTTTCAGGAGCTACTGTTCCAAAGGATATTTATATTCGAATAATTTTACGAACCACTTGACGCTTTAATAGCTTTAATAGCTGGGTATTAATTTGTAAGCACGTTTGCACTATGCATCTGTCATTTTAAGATGCTTATCTCCCGTTTCATAATTTATCGCCCCTCGTTTGTTTTAGTTCTCTGTTTCCTTTTCATTTTCCACGAGTTTTGCGACTTTTAATCTCGCGCTATCGGTATACAATTTTTTATAATTTATCTCCCCTCGTTTCCCTTGGTAATTTATTTCCTCGATGACATTTGATTTTCCGCGTTATTATTGAAAGTAACATTCTTATAATGCTCCTCGTGTAACGTGAATTGCACCGTATCATCGATTAATATCGTATTTGCACGGGTGATTTACTTTTCGCTTGTATTTGGCTCGCATAACTTCCTTATTAGATTCAATTTCGACAATGACTTCCGTATAGCGTGCCATTGTGTGCGCGGTCCGCTGATATTGATGCAAATGCATAGTTTTCGAGAAAATTGGTAATAGAGTGGAACATAAAGAGAAACTTGTTCGGTCTCCAGCAAGATCTTTACCCGCAAATATTTTTTTCTCTTTAAGAAAAAGTATAACTAATTCGATTTTATTTATATATTACATATACAAACAAAGTAATAACGATTATTCGTTACACGTTATCGAGTAATTATTATTAATTGGTGGAACACGATTATTGAACGATGACGTAGAATTACCGATAAGATAATTGAAATTTCGAAGAAAAATACTAATTTTGAAAGTTATTGCGAATTAATGAAACGTTAAGAGGTATAGTAATCGAGAAGCTATGGGAGAAGATAAACAACCTTGTGGAGTAAACATAAATATTTCCCCACTACGTCATGCGATATCGAGCCGTAAATATAAATTAATTTTACCTGATAAAACATATCAAACATTTGTAGTCGATGTGAAAGTAAATACATAAAATTTATTGCAGTTTAAATCGTAACGATAACGAAACGATACCGGGTGATAATTGCAATAGTTCACGGAGATCTTCATGCTTTAAAATCACAAATTGACGAATATTATTAAACAAATAGAGCCGAAATATTCGGAAATATTTATATTTCATTTCAATTCAAATAATGACAATAAAACCACGATAAGCCTCTCATTATTAAACATACTCACACAAACCCCCATATATATTACACTCTTTAAAACCATAATTATCAATCAATTACATCAAATATATAAAAGAACTACCCACAGTTACTTCCAATTTAAAAAATAATAGTAATAAATTCTACAAAACAATAAACTCTATATCATTGCACGTACTTTAAATTCACAAACTGACCAAATTTATCAAATAACTACATCCAATATATAAAAGAAATACTTATAGTTATTTCCAATTTAAAAAATAATAGTAATAAATTCTACAAAACAATAAACTCTATATCATTGCACGTACTTTAAATTCACAAACTGACCAAATTTATCAAATAACTACATCCAATATATAAAAGAAATACTTATAGTTATTTCCAATTTAAAAAATAATAGTAATAAATTCTACAAAACAATAAACTCTATATCATTGCACGTAGTTTAAATTGACAAACTGATCAAATTTATCAAACTCTATTCAACGCACGAAAAGATAACAATTAAATTCAACTTAAATAACATCGATAATAAAACCGCAACGAACCTCCCGTCGAATGCATATGCTCACGCTTTCAAGTCACAAACATCCCCAGTATCTATTAGGCCTTTCGAAATACCGACATCCGTCCCTCAAACTCGTCAATTAATTCGAACGCGAGAACCATTCGAAACCAGCAGAGTGAACACGGTGAATCACTTACCATATCGTTAACACGAGTATACGAGAAGTACCAAAGCATCCTCACCTGCCTTTACGCGTCTTTACGCGAGAATTAACTGAAAGGCGGAAGCGAGGTACGTGAATGCCCTCTAGCGACGATGGCCGCCTCCTGCACGGGTACCAATGCACAGCCAGCTTCCGTTCCACACGAGCGGTCGAGGCGCGTTGCAATTTTTGTCCGCGAAAATTGCACGCGATAAAACGGTCGAGCGGTGTTTTCCCAATGCGAAACTGGCCGCGACAAATAATTTACGACGGCCACGCGATGTTTATCTCGAATGACTTCCGCGACGCGTCCCGAGCAGCGTTCTATCACGCGAGTGGGATAGGCCGGCGGTGCCCGAATAAATTACACTTGCAAACCTCCGGACGACTCATCCGTCACGCGGACGTCTTCATTGTGCCGCTGAAAAATTGCGAGGCGTCGCGAGGCGTCCGTTTTCGTTGCATAACGCGATGATGCGCCACCGGGCGGACCGTGTAATTACGACCGCGTTCAGAGATCGATTATCACCGGGCCCGCGATGGCCCCTTTGAACTCGAAAAGTGGAAATCTTGCTGGCAATTTTAGCTCCTCCAGTTTTTATATTACTCCGTTATCTAGGTATATCCGAATATCTTTTCTTTTTGTTTCTGTTCTTTTCTTTTTCTTTTTCGTTTCTTTTCGGTTTTCCGTTTCCTTTTGTTTTTGTCTTTCTTTTTGTTTTCTCTTTTCCCTTTTCTCTTTCATCTGCTTTCATCTTCTATCTTTCTTTTGTTCTTGTTTTTGCTTTTCTTTTCCTTTTCCTTTTTCGTTTCCTTTCGTTTTTCCGTTTCCTTTTGTTTCTGTTTTCCCTTTTCCCTTTCCTTTTTCATTTGCTTTCATCTTCTATCTTTCTTTTGTTCTTGTTTTTGCTTTTCTTTTCCTTTTCCTTTTCCTTTCGTTTTTCCGTTTCCTTTTGTTTTTGTTTTCCCTTTTCCCTTTCATTTTTCTTCTGCTTTCATCTTCTATCTGTCTTTTGTTCTTGTTTTTGCTTTTCTTTTCCTTTTCCGTTTCCTTTCGTTTTTCGGTTTCCATTTGTTTTTGTTTTCTCTTTTCCCTTTCCTTTTTCATCTGCTTTCATCTTCTATCTTCCTTTTGTTCTTGTTTTTGCTTTTCTTTTCCTTTTCCTTTTCCTTTTTTCGTTTCCTTTCGTTTTTCCATTTCCTTTTGTTTTTGTTTTTGTTTTCCCTTTACTTTTTCATCTTCCATCTTTTTTTTGTTTTTGTTCTTGCTCTTCTTTTCCTTTCGTTTTACAGTTTCCTTTTGTTCTTCTTTTTCCTTTTCCCATTTCATCTGCTTTCATTTTCCAGCTTCCTTTTGTTTTTGCTTTTGCTCCTCTTTTCTTGTTCTAGTTACATCGACACATCGTTAAAGTAAGTGAATCGGCGAATTTTTCCTTTTCCCAAGATTAGAAGGAAGATGCAAATTTTGTTCTTTTCCTGTTGATTTATGATCGTACTAATCTATGGTCATTAGTGGTCATTGAAAGTGTACACGCGTGTTTAAGGTATGTATACTTCGAGAATGAGATACAGAGACAGGAGAAAATGAGGTATAGAATTATATATATAGCTTTTAAAAATTGGACAATTATTTTTCCTTATTACCGTGAAAGCCATTACGTTAAAAGATGTCTGTACATTTCCACAATCTAGGCATTTCGGTGTATTATCTTTTCCCCTGTATAATTGCACGTAAACAAGCCAATTTAGTTTTTCATTTTCGCGTTGAAAATATTTCCTCAACTGTTACACTAAACTACAATTGTACTCAATTTTTTATCACAGGTTCCGTTCAGTAAAAAATTATTTAACCGTACGTTACTTTGAACAATTGCACGCAGATTGCACACGTTTCCCAAAAATGTGTGAAAATTCACGTCAAAATCGATCGCAGTATACAACCATCTTACTAATATTCGAAATTATCGAGTAATTTATTTGTTCCTTTGGTGCAGATTTCGCATATGACGATTACGAATGATTTTGATGTATTCCCGAGCAAGTAATTAATTGCCCAGTCGAAGTTAATCGTTATCCTTTTATTCGAGATAACTTTTATCTAGAACTCGTGATTCCTGGAAGGGGAAAAAGATTTTGATGTTCTCGTTAGTTCGAATGCTGGAATTAGACGTAAAATTGTATTTAATATCGGTTGACGTGGGTTACCGACGTTAAACCTAAAACACCCAATGTAAATCTTGTTAATATCGATATTAGCGTTGCTTAATCCCAATACTGACATCGATACCAGTTTGCAGAACTAGCGTTATTATTATTGCTATGACTTGCCCTTGTGGATATTCGTGTAAACAGTGAGTTAATAGCGTGTACTTTTTCTTTGCACGAATTATACCAATTTTTCGATTTCGCATATGTTTCTGATACTTGTCTATCGCGGAATATTAACAAAGATAATTGGACTGACTGATAAGTACAAATAACCTTCACACAGTAGCAGCAAATGATAACTGTAACGTGTACAAGTAACGCTGCAATTATATTTTCATAACGTCAGAATGACTCACTTTTCAATGTCCCCTATGAAAAAGAGGATATTCGAAACTCGTTGGATTGTTTTGCAAGAGACTTCCGGATCGCAAGAAACATCGATTATGCTTATACAATACGCAGTTTTCATAAGTTTAGTCGTTCTTCGCGAGATGACAGTGTTAAACTCTTGCAAACGATCAAACGAAGAATAGTAATAAATAATAAAATGATACAAAAATGGTTTTCACGAAATTCGTAATAAGAGAGAGGTATGAAATTTAGATATGCTATCATAATTTACAGTAAACAAATTATACAAATTTGTCTATGGTTTAAGAATCTGTGGAATAGACGTTATTTATTACTCGTGGTTTATTTTAAACTTTTTATCGCGTCGGAATAATATCAAGGACGATCATATTTTCAGCTCGTTTCCAAAAAATTCTTCGCCATTTTCGAAAATTTCGGGTTACGTAATTTTATAAATTCGAACGTTTCGTTTTGTTACATAAGTTGGAAATGGTCGAAGAACGCAATAAATAGATCGCGATATATGCTATGCTCCCAGTTAATCTCGAAGAAAACCGTAGATATTATTCTCTCGATATAGTAATTGCTTGTAATTGCGCGCCATAATCAAATATTGAACTCTTTAATTGCCTTTTCGGTAATCGAGTAACGTGCAAAACGCACACGACAGACATAAAATATCTTGATGGTAAAGTTTGAGATTGTTTCCACCTCCTATCTTCCGTTTTTTTAAATTTCTACTTATCGTTCGTTTTTTTGCGTTTACACTGTAACAACGTGGAACCATTTTTGCAAAAATTCAGATTAGGTGGAACTGATAGCCAATAGACTTCGTGTTTACTTTAGCAACGATTATGAAACTTTCATAACTTCTGTGAACTCGTTTGTGTGTGTGCACGTGATAAAAAGGACGATTTTGAGGAATAATAAATAATCTCAAACGCGTTATGGGTTATCAAGCACACACTGAATTGCTATGAAGTTGAAGGATGCTATTTTCTTTTTCCTTTAATTAGTTTTCGAATAATCAAACATAGCACGTATCGATATAATGAAAAAAAAAGAAGCAGAATTTTTTCTTCTCTGCGATATGATTTAAATAATTTTTTGAATTCGGAGAAAGAGAGAAAATAAATTACAGAATCACAACTATGATCATCAATATTACTGGATCGGTAAAAATCGCAAACACCACGTCATTGACATTACATCAATGCTGATTTATTTCCTTGTATACGAGTATGTCCATTAAAATTTTACTCTTTCATTAGCATTAGAATTGCCATACTAGACGTAATGATTTCCAGACAGTTTATTTTTGCAGTTACTGGAAATATGCAGCTACTTGTGACAAAATTAATTTCGACCTTCACTCAGACAGTTATCTTATCGACACTTATATATAAAGAGTGAAAAGAATTTTCCTTCTTTTTTTATTTTTTTACCCCAAGATTTTTGTAACGATTTTGATTAAATAATTTTTATAATCTTTGTCATGGTTGTTAAAATTTTAAAACTTTAACGAGGATTGTCGAAGTTACTGCATTTGTATTTAAAGTCTTGTTAGCTAGTTCTGTGTACTTATTTATCTTTATTATCCAATTAAAGAGTTCACAGAGAAACGATTCTTATTAATTTTCTAGCATCTTCAGTTTGTCTTCATAGAATTGGTGAATCTTTTCCCATTATTACAACTCAATTCTAACTATCGGAATGCGTTATTATTTGAATTTTTAAGTACTTTTAATTATTTATGTATGGTATATTTAATTGCATATTTCAGGTAGTTTTTCAGTGTTAAGTCACATCGTAAACTTTGTTCTTGACAGAAACTTCCTGTGAATGGAATACTTGTTCAATAACGAGTTAGTAAAAATGACCTCAGTTTCGATGCTGCCAAGGTATAACGTAACCCCTTAAGTGAGAAAACGATCATTGGCTGCAGGAAGCAGTTTCAGACTCAATCCTAATCTCGATCGTGGCACGAGAAAACGTGATAATATGCAATGAGCAACGGTCTCTATTAATTGATATCATCTTTCATGTTTCCTTACACGTATTATCCATTTTTTTTTCTTAATTTCACTTACAGCATATTCCCATGTAACGCAATTTTTCCATACAATGCGCTGTGCGGGAAATCCCCGGTTTTGAAAGTCAAATTCAATTTAGTCGAGCATAATATTATCTGTTAGATTGGCGAAAAATTAATTAAAATATTTTTAACATAAAATAGTAGTCATTGTGCCCAAAATTTTTCATCCACGGTCATCGATCACGATTCTTAGCCTTGACTTTTATCGTATTATTCATTCGTTGGAAAAATTTCGAGGCGACAGGCAGCCATTCTACTTATTGAGATCGGTTATCAGCTCTCTATTGTGTTAATTACATTTCCCTCATAAATATTTATTGTAAACCAACTGGCATTTCAGTACTCCTTGTACAAAAGAGGACAGTTAATCTCTTACAACGGGGAATGTTATCGTGCCGATTTTATCTGAAAAAGCGATCAAATATAAACTATCAGATTCAATTATCTACTTGTTCTAATTACCTAACTTGAAATTTGTTTCAGTTTACTCGTATCTCGCGTTCTTGTTCCTGTGAAAAAGCTTAAGAGCTCATTTGTAGCAAATATCTCTTCATCTACAAGTTAATAGATCTATTAGAGACTGTATCAATAATTGAAAAAATTCTGGTAGCTCTTCATTTTATGAAAAATACTTTCAATGTACATGTGAATTTGAATTTTTCTATTGCATGAAATTTTCAATTTTTCGTAGCATTGTGTAATTTGGAGTCTATGTATCACACGTCTGTGTGATCACACATTTATGTATATATATATATATTTTTTTTTTTAAATATTTCTTGTTTATTATAGTGTTAGTTACGTTATCAGTACTTGATTATACCGACGTTTATTTGTGATGGTTATACGTTCCTGAATTTCAGATTAATTGGATCTTGAATAAATAAAGAAATCACTATTTTCTCCTATAATCAAACAAAATTCTGGTTATTGAATATTGGAAATAATTATTAGATTTTAATTGATATTCTAATTATGTTACCTGGAATTCTTTTTATGCGTAAAACTTATAGATGATTAAAGACTCGTTCGTGTCTTATCTAATACTGATAGGTAAACAGCGGATATTTATGCATCTAAAATATGGAAAAAACATGCAAGTAAAACAGGGGACCGTAGTATATGAACATGTGCACGGGTATACCGACATATGCAAGAAACGTGTGGAAGATACAATAATAGAATTTTTATCTATAATTTTTTTTATATTAACTACAGTTTACTAAGAATTGTTCTATCTAGGTTTATTTTCTTATTAATTTCAATAATTATCACTCAGTAATAAATATATTCAAAACATATAAATACCTCTGTATTTATAACCTTTTAAAGATCAAATTAATTTCCATTCACGCCCCGCTTTATTACTAGATTTAATAATTCCCGTTTAATAATAGAGGAAATTTCTACTTAAATCTCACTTTAACGTCAATTTTAACAAGTTCCATTTTACCATTAAAAATATGAAAAATAAAGAGTAGATACATAGAACCCTTTAAAGCTTGAATATTCTTCTAGTATTAATTCTGCATAAAAGCATGCATTTGTACATATAATGCATTATACAATCCGCCGTCTATAAATAACGCGAGTAAACACAATGTCTCCTTGCAAATCGCTCGATATAATCGCAGAAACATCTCCACTCGGTTGAGACAATTCAAAGTGCTCTTTATTTCATGGAAAATACCTTTGAACTCGCTGTATTCATTAAAGATCGACTCCTCCTCGCGAACGTCCGTTCTCGATCAGCGCAATTTTGTGACTAACTTCACGGCAGTCGACGTGAGAATTGCAACCACGAGTAGCGAAAAAACACTGTTAAACACTCCGTCGTTTGGACGGTACTAAGGCCGCTAGTGGCGGACTCTATTTATAGTTGGCGCAACGCATCAAGAAATCTAACGTAATGTGATAACTGTCGCACACGCAACGAAAATTCTAATGACAATCCATTTCAATCGGTTTGGCGCGCGGAAAAACGGCGGGAAAAGAGGTTAGAAATATCTAGACACTTTTTGGAATGTGATTAAGCTCTTCGATACACGAATAATTTATTTTCAAGATAACAGTGTTCGATGAATTTACAGTGGAAATATACGCTTGGAAATATTCGTACGATTCTCCTGTGCAATGCTCGGTGGAGTGTAATTGACAAACTCCCTTGAAAACTTGAAATATGAAAATAATTCAGTTTCAGTCAAGATGACATTGGGAATATTGGAAAAGGTGATTTTCATTTTGAATAATTTTTCAGTCGGATATTCATTTCTATAATTCTCTACGATGTTTTGTTTCGTAATATTTTACGAGAATCATTCAAATTCCCTTTATCCATATAACCTATAACCTTTTATGTATAACCTATAATTGTAGTAACAGCGATTAATGGTTAATAATAGTAAATATGGGAAATATTAAATATAGAAGAGCAGGTAAATATTGAATACAATAAATATACCAAATATTAAATATGACTGTATCGACATATAAAGTTTATGTAATGTATTTATAATAATATTCTACAATAATGTTCTTTTTGTCATTAAAGGTAAACGTATATCTGCATCTTCATTATACCCAGAGGAAAAGATAGATTTCATTGGAGAATTTAGAGCGTCTATCATTAAGAATAAAATAAAGGAAACCGTCTACAGTTGAACGGACGAAGCGAAGCGGAAGAAAATAGTAGGAAATCGTTTCGTTTCTATGCACCTCATTGACTAAACGTGCAAAAAGTGACTTACTGACTTCCTTTCCGCGGCGGTTCTCTAATTATTAGGACATTTGACCGAGAGAAAGTGCCGGTACAACAGTATTACGACACTTTTTATTAGTATACCTTGTTTTCTGTTTATTATTCGATTCGCAATCTGCCGATAAAGAATTCTTTTTCGCGAGGTCAGTTTTATTTTCTCTTCATCCGCTGTATGTTAATTGAGCTGAATTTAATTCGAATTTCGAGGGCACCGAATGAACCGAGTCATCATGGCACTACCTGTCCCAGGCTGTTTCTCCTTTTACCTTGACATTTGGGGTAGTTTCTTAGTTACGAGGGAGCTTTTAACGAAGGGGAAACATCGTGTTATTTACTTATTCCTTAGCATTTGAGGTTCACGACTTCCAGCCGCATCAAGACGAGAGTGAAGACATTATACTGTTTAATTAGATTCGTTCTCGGGTTTCCTTAACTCTTGGGGTCAGTTTCTTGCCTTCAACGACACTCTAACGAAGCGAACATGCCATATCACCTTCGCAAACTTATTACGTATTTGAAGCTTGCAAAAATTTGCTTATTGTAGCAACTGTAACATGAGAGTATTTAACTAATGAAATATATTAAAACTAGAATTATCTTTTTCATGTAAAATTCAAAGACAAGTTTTAATAGTTAATTCTAGTAATAATTTTACTGTTTAAATAGACCAGAATAAAAATTATCTTCTTTATTTAAAATTCAGAGTCAAGTTCTAATATCTAATTTCTCACATATCAGGAATAGAGTAGGATTATCGAAAGATAATGATTAATAGATAAAATTAATAGATTTTAACGAAAATAAAATGGTAATAATGATTTTTAACGATATTTTTTCGATATGTAAGTCGATGAAATGATATTACGGTCTTGATAAAGGATTAACCTCGTAGATTTCTATTGTAAACAGTAAACATTGGTGTATGTAAAGCGTGGTTAATTAGCATCTATATGTAAATTTGCAGAGGTAGCGAGGTGGTTCCGCCAAGTTGTCGCATTGTCACTGACGAAAATGCGGAAATCCTTACGATATTATTGTTGGTAATTTTCCAATTGATCAGTTACCTATCTTTTCTAGTCAGTCAATTTCGCAATTACGCAATCGCGGTCACACAACTGACTACACGATTGAGTGGCGATCGCGTTGCACAGATCCGCACGACGATAAACACGATTTCAATCGAGATTTCGAAAGCTTTGCCTTTGATGTTCTAAAAAGCCTGAGGATTCGATAATATGTTAAAAAACACTCGAACATCTCAGTTTGATAAGGAACTATAAAAGTTTTGTGAAGTGATCTATTCAAAAGATTTAAGTACTCGATGGTATTAAATCGGTTCTTAGAAATCTTTATACTGAATTCTGGAATTCAGAATATGGCTATATTCGTCCAACAAATTTTAATGATATCTGTGAAACGATCAAAATTTGAGTTTTATTAAATATCGAAAAATTGAAACCATCGAAACTTAAATAAAATTGAACTCGACTCAAAATTACGATCATAATCAACAGCTACAACTGGCATTATCTAAATTTCTGAAGCTATCCCAACCCCTTGGAATTCTGGAGAAACCTAAAAATATTTAAACAAATTTTCAGCAGCAGACGAGAAACACGAAAGAGAAGACAACGAAACACACTGAACACTGCGATACGTAACAAGCTCGAAGCTTGACCTGATTCCCAATTTGCCGATCGACGCGAGACCTAATCGAGCCACGTTTGGATGAAAGAACGAGTTCTCCAATATCGAATGGGTATCACTGACAGACCCGAGAATAACCAGTTAGAAACGTGTGTAATACCATCGAAATACCTGTTGCAGCGTCGAAAGTGTCGGCCGATAATCGCAGAAGCAGCTGAATGCAGCCGGCTGGTACAGCGAAGTCGTGACAACTGAGCCGAGCTTCGTTACCGTTTGACTTTGACCCCTATTCTCCCTCTTTTCGGCGCTCATTGATGGTATCCCCATCTTTCAGCTTCGCTAAGGATTAAACGCGAATGACACGCTTTAGAGGAAGCGTGTGTTTACACGATGCAGCGGCGGAACACGAGAGGATCATGGTCTGAGAACGCCCTCTAGCTAGCTCTGGCAATCGTTGTTTGACGTCAGGTTTCGCAGAGGCACCTTAAGTCGTGGGATTTCGGCCGTCTCTCTGACGCTTAAATACCTTGGATGGTTAATGAATGTCGCTAGGTGTTAGCTTTTCATACGTTCTAGGTTCTAGTTAGGAAGTTTGTTAAGCCACGACGCCACGTTTACAAATTAAGCGCGCTTTTGCTCCTGGCTAACTTTCGAGCTGTTCCCTTGTTAGAGAACGCTATTTCAAAGGTATAGACGCGTTTGAATCATGGTTAAAAAAAGGCTTTTACATGGTTTTCTGTAGTCTTACATATACATACCTTTTTCTTTTATAATTTTATATATGCACATTCTAAAAATCAGGCTTTGCAGAGATCTGAAATCAATAAATAAGGTCTTCACAATTTTTTCGTTTTTTTAAACGGGAATTCACAGGAAGAAATTTTTAGGGATATTTAAAAATGAAATATTTTTTGCTTAAAAGATAATTCTCTATCTTATATAATAACAAAGTCATATTTAAAAAGACAAAAATTAATGAAACCTTCAACGTCAGTATTATCTTTTTAACATGATATTCTACTAAACGAATAATTGCCTCATACATAACTTATTGTACTATACAGAGACACGAAGTATAAGCGAAAGTAAAACATTTTTTATTTCTCCATTCTTTAACTTTTAAAAAAGGTTTCTTTATTTTTATGAGAATTTCGAATGTATATCGTGTATAATTTATTGTATATGTACGGCTTATTTGATTTGCATGATATTTAATTCAGCAGGGTAAATCAACACTCGAAGTTTTAATGTGCCTTTTGTGCTTTTACGTATAACTCTGTTTTTCTATAAAAAATATTTAATTTTTGTTCATGTGTATATATATCTTTTTTTTTGTAGAACACAGCCGCGTACAATGTGAAGGAGCAAAACGAGAGGCTGACTGATATCGAGGACATGGATTCTCCGGGTATGGGGATCAACGCCAGAACGGTCCCGCCATTGTGTTACGGAAGAAACATGACATTCCCGCGGCCAGCCTCTTCTTGTACCCACAGACACGAGCTTCCAGCTATAGTCACCGAGGGTGAAAGCTGTAGACTCCTCGCGGAGGTAATGAATATCATTAACTGGACAACTTCCTTTAAGTAGAACAGTTCACTAAAAATTACTCCCTGCACTTGGTTATTTCGCCCAGTAATTGCTACCCCGAAAGAAATATTAAAATATAAAATAATAATTATTAATACGAATGACAAGAATGGAAAAATTTCCTTAACGAGTTGCGAATAATTCATTAAAGCGCGAAGCAGAAAAATATTTACTCCAAGAATGATTCATAAACTCCATTGTCTCATTCATAGACTCTATTGTTTGAATGATTCATGGACTCTATTGTTTCATTTATTAAGCTGACATTTTTAACGAAAAATAAGAAAGAATTCGCAAGCAATAAATCAATCTTCACCTTTTCATTTTATTTCAGCAACAAGAGAACAATTCCTGTAGCGATGGACAACTGTCGGGCGTGATGCCAGATGTAGCGATGGCGACAGCCTCCTTTGGAGCTCTGCAGTTGATAGAAGAGCAGGAACTGGAGCTGGACCTAGGTGATGGAACTTCACACCTCCTGCAGCACGTATCACCATCGAATGGAACGATGGGCTCATCACACAGGTCATCGCTCCCTCATCCCCATCAGAGGCACTACAATGGTCCGCCTCCTCCACCGTACATGTACCACCGAGCTGGCACTGCCTTACCAAGATTTATTTAAGATTTCTACAAGATAAGAAGGACTGTATGGCAACTATAACACCCTTCATTGGGGCGTTCATTTCATGAACGAAATCGGAATCACTAGGTGTACTCTTCATGTACTGCCAAGTTTCTTTTCTCAGCAGTTAGTTTAGCAAAAAAATCCCTTTGTTGGTCTCGCGACGATCCTAATGAGATTCGATGAGCTTAAGAGGCAGGATATTTTGATTAAGTGTCGCAATTTTCCGTGACTGTACAGTTTGTTCCTGAGGAAGTAATTGCGGACACGTGTCTTTCGTGGACCATCCTGTACAGTCGCTAAAAATACGCATCAACATAGAATATTCTAAAGCAGTTTGTCGAAATTTCATTTACGATTGTCGATACCAATCTCGGGATCTTTTTGCCAGCTAGAAACTTTCATATAAATCCTAGAAGTATTTTATACTTCAGCCAATTCGAGCTGACGCGTTTCCTGTGCGGAGTGTTTGTTTTGATTACTTTGTAAAAGAACGCCTAAAAGGTGGACACCTTGCGCAGGCCACGCGTCAGATATTTGTACGAAATTATTCTCACAGACAACGATTGACTCGTTGCAATTAATTGGTAGAACTTCTGCCGAGGATTCTGTGATACACGAAGACGTACTTCTTGTGGTTCTTGTCGTGGCAAAGATTACGCGCAGCGTGTCGATGAAACTTCGTTCTTGCGGGTACAAATTTACTGATACGACGAAGAAACAATTATACGTACTGGTTTATTTAAGCGCAGCTTAACGAACGTAGAGGACCCCTTGGTTTTCAGGATATACATACATATACATATAAATATATATATATAAAAAAATATATATATATTTATAATTGTAAGCCGGATTTGGAAGATAATTCGATTGTGGAAAGTTCATGCTTGTTAGGTACAATCATGTAATAATAAATGTAACTTCTAGGTGCAGACGCGTGTGAGATGCAGATGCAGCTGTGGTTCATATGCACATATACATACGGACACGTATATATGTATATATATATGCGTGATACAAATTGCGTGTGATTGTGTATGTAGGTACACGAATGCGCGAGCTCTCTAAGTACCATATAAAGTGTTAATTAGACGATTATGTCGCCGATGTTGCGAGAGTGAATGAGTGTGGGATAGGACGACAGAACGAGTGAGAGAGGAGAGAATGGGCCTGAGAGAACGAGTGAGCAAGAGGACTAAAAAATGAGGAACTAGAAGGGAGAACGAGAGGAACAGAGTACATGTGTTACTGCAGAAGAGTGGAAGAGAAAGAGAGTGAAGGCCACACGGAACGTGCAGGTATATATGATCAGTGTTTATGAACAGTCATTGTTCTTTATTTAAAAGGAGACGCCGCTGTGGGTATGATCTTTGCTAATTCATATTACCTATGATATTCAATAAAAATTATTTAAATATTAGTAGATGCACTTTATCTTCGAGCAGCGTATCGTTAAATTATTATTTTTTACGTTCAGTCGGGGGTAGCCGGGTGACATTTTGCGTTCATAGAGGCGCGCAGGTCTCTGTACATTTTTCGTCGATTTTTGGCGTTGTTAATCGTTGCAAAAGTAAAAATTTTGTACTCTTCGCTCGCTGTAGAATATTTCGAACATATCGTGTTTAGGTAATAACCGAGTAACGTCGGCCCTTGTTTTCTTACAACGATAATTTAATAGTAATCTTTATTTTTTCTTCTCATTTTTTTTTTTCTCTCACGAACACAGGTGAAATAAAAGTATGTTCATCAAGGAAAAACCTGCGCCTCCGTCATTTTACATAACTGTTCGAGCAGATCGAGCCGGAGTTCTAAATTTTTTTCCCCGCTAAAATCCAAGCTGAGAATACAGCATCGAGGACGTGCAATGGCGAGGCAGCCTTTCACAATACTGCAAGAAAATTGTTTCTTTCTTGTTAAATCGTCGAGGCTTGTTACATAAGATCGACACGGATTTACTCGAGGTAGAAGTTAACTTTATTCCCTACGAGAATCGTACGAGATTGATTTGGGGCTCCCAAGTCATTGCTGACGTCCATTTTATTTGCTGGTGGATGCGTAGCCCCGTAGCTAGATTCCATCGTACGTAACGATTTTGTTTACACCGTTGTTATTTCGTCTTTTTACCTATTTTCATTCCGTAGCGAAGACTTTAAGCTTTGTATATGGTATTTTAATTTATAAATTATAAACCCATTTTCGAAACACCTGGCGTTCTTTAATCGTCGTATAGAAGCCAATCTCACTTGCAGTTTCGTTGCAACGTGACGCGACTGTACACCATTTTGTTTCACGCTATTCTGCCTTTACAGTCCTCGAATATTTTCCTTACGAACTTACTTTCCGTCCCATTATATCCCAAAGACGTTTGTCAAATACGCAACGATAGTCTTTAGCGCGTAACGTGAAAAACTGGCTACATATCAATCTCATCACAGTTTCAATGGCTGCGAATAAGTTTCTTGCCATATCCTTTTTTCTTCTTTTGCTTTTCTTCATCTAGGACTCGATACGGCACGACGGCGCATCGTAAATAGAACAGGCAGCTCTAAAAGGCAAATTTCAATTTGCGTAACTCGCGTCGGAGTCGACCGAGAAAGCGTAGAAGAGGCTTGTTGCCGGCAGAGCTAATTGCGAACGCAAGAACACTGGCCGATGGATGCAAGAAGGCGAAGGAATTTAATAGAGGGCAAGAACCGAGTGTCAATGCAAAGCGATTCACTGTAAAATGAATATCGATGAGACGAAATTCAACAGGTTTTATGTATGAATTATAGAGTCCTCTGACTGTCACTCTGGATGACCATCTTGAGGATATTTAATTTATTACATATTCGGAACAAGTAAAATAGTAAACAGTAAATAAGAAAAAGTTAAAGAAACGAGATATTGATATATAAACTACAGGAAAATAAATTATTATTAAAGCGAATAGAAGATCATGCTACTCTAAAGGATTCACAAATGAGTGAGTGAATGCACGTGCAAGGGATTAATTCTGATTTGAAATTCTATCAAAACGTTTGCTCTTCTCTGACCATGGAAGGCATTAGTACAGCTTGATGATTATAATTCAAGTATCCCCATGATTTCATTTAAATCTGTTCACCGTCGATAAATCCAGTCAATTTAGAACCTAGTTTATAGATCATGGTACAGAGAGCCAACACCGAAGGGGATTGAAAGTTTTTTTATTAAATTGGCGTTACTTCCTTCTACCTTGAACTTTTCTCAGCTTTGTAAACTTAATACAAGCTAATTAAAGTTCTGGCACCTTGACATTTGATTAAACGTTTAGTCTGCTATTTTATATCATTTTTATTATCACAGTTCCATTGAAAAGGCGAAGTCAAATGGCAAACGAAAGATTACCACAAGATATATCTTTTTTTCACTCGTTAAGGAAAGGTTATGACATGTTCATCGATAAATCGGGTGGAAAATAAGTGCAGATATTGCATTCTATAAAATTGGAATAACGTTATTGCTCCTTGAAATTTAATCTAGACTTCATGATAATTCTTTGGTGCTATGGAGCATACGTTTAGAGTTGCAAAGTAGATTGAGTAATTCAAAATGTTTATAAATGGTATTATCCAAGTTTTGTAATATTAAACATTTTGTATTGGTAATTACCAAGTACATTTTACTATCAAAAGATTAATAATATATAGAATATACTTCATCTATTGGGTCAAGAAAAAATCCTGCAATTTTAATTTTATACTTTGTGACAGTACTTTAAATTGAGATATCTTATCGTCTATTGGAACGTTTCTAGTGTTATTTATCACTTTACTTGAGATATAACTTAGAAAACGATTATGAATACAATGGCAGTCGATAAAGTGAATATTCAACGCTCCAGTCTTATGTTTTAATTTAAATAAAAGATACATTGAAATCGCTGATATATTTTCTGATCATGGTACCATTATTAATGCAAAGAAGATAAAATCAGATGTAATTTTAAAAATTACATGTGCCAAGTGGTTAAAAAATGTCGAAACTCAAGAACAGGAATACAAACTGTATTAATAAAATCGAAAAAGCAGAAGTCATTGGTAAAAATGGAGAATATTTAATGAAAGACCACAAGCAGTATTAATATAGGAATGATCAACGTTAATGAATCGAAATGGAACTGTACTTCGTCATAACTATATAATCTACTGTACAAAATGAAAACATTGGCTAAAATGGAAAATTATTACTACATCCAGTCTATTTCCTAGACTTAACAGAATATTTACTTTGATCATTACAAAGTACTAATGAAGAGTAAAGAATTTAATGCAATTGAGGACCCAAATATTTTCCTAAGATATCTTCACAAGGTGTTTAAACTATAGAGCATAAATTTAGAAAGCAACACTAACATTCATTCAGAAATGAATGTCATATCTCTTTGTTAGCATTCTGAGATTACATAGGCAAACAAAATTTCTTATGAAACGACTGGATAATTTTTATTACACCGAGCAAATGTTATAAGAACAAATGTGATCCGAAAGGTTAGTATACACCAGTTCCACGAACCACGCGTATCAGCCATAAAACTATGCGATGAAAATTACTGCGTATGACCATGCAAACGTAGAAATAGTTGCACAGATCCATAATGTGTGTGTAGAATGAACGAGTTACGGAGATGGTCGTCAAAGGGTTAAGTAGCCTCGTATCTGTCAAGTAGGTCATCGAAGTAGATCTGTCTGTTGCAGATTATACAATGCGTATCTCGTCGAGCGACTCAATTTCCGAGCTTCGTCTAGAAGTTTCCACGCAGCAAGTCGATTTTCTTTTCGACAATGGCGGAATGCTCTCGATGATCAGCAGCTGGTCCTCTTCTTCGGCTCCCACGATTATTTTTACGTTATTTCTCCGTGAAATAAAATCCCCTTTCACCCATGGTTTCCTCAGGGTTAGCTGACCTGAAGTGTACAAACAGGTGTTAATTGCAAAATATTATCGCATGTGAATAATTTAGAAAGAATAGAAAACTATAATTATCTCTTTTCTTATATTATTATTTACATTAGTTTGTTATTTATCTTTTTGTATTATTATTTTATTATTTTTTAACTTCTTCAGATCAGATTAATTATACTACCATCGGAATACAGACGAGCTTTTAAAGTGAAAATTCATTGTTGAATTTACGGAAAGAACGATTGAATCGTGGGATTCTCAATGCAATGGAAAAACACAGTCGCGGAAAAATGTAAGGAAGATTCGCAAATAATTCGATTTGCCACACAACGGAACGTAAGGTTTCACGAATTAAATCGTCGAGTGGAGTTACGCTCTAATTCTCAATCTTAATTCGTGTTTGGCACACGTACGTCTAATGATAATCCTTATCAAATGGTGTACACTGTCAGTTTGTGTATTGGACCATCCTGTAAGCCTCTTTTCATTGCATAAATCAATTTTCACACCGATTAAAATGAATAAATTGAACGAGTGGGAGAACAAAAGCTAATGACTATATTAATAATAAATACTATTATCTGATCGATATAATCCTAATTAAAAATATATAAATTCGATGAAATGTCGTTTGAGCAAGCCGGATTAGTGGTGGAATAATTAATAATAACCGGCTTAGTCTCTGCTGACTGAACAAGTACGCGTTCCCTTGTAAATTCTCAAAATCTTCTGATCGGTGATCATAAAAGAGCAATTTACAAATAATTAAGGAGAACTTTTTAAAAATAAGTATACCGTTCGGTGGACGGTCTTTATCTGATGTACCTCCCTCATTAACCTGGCATGGAATTTTGATTTCAAACACAGATACATAACGTGGCAAACGTAAATAGTGTGCATGCACACTTCACTAACGTGACCGACGTAACATTGGCGTAGCATTAACGTCACCACGAAGGAGCGATGCTTAAAAAAACTCTTCGATCACGTAAATGTGCCTAAAAAAGAATCGTCGTCTATCTATGCGTCATTATTGGGCTCTGCAAGATTGTCGGAATAAAAGGAGAAAAGGAAAGAGACGAAGGGAAGAAAGCAATCTTCGCGCAGAAGAAAAGTTGTAAGATCGGAACAAGCAATACGTTACAAGCGTGACGGTAATTGTACTTGAAACTGGGTTGCGTTCAACAGATAAAATCAATGACAAACGACTTGCTGTTTCGTTCGACGAATTTCACTGAAACACGATCAACCACGTCTTCTTGATCCCGAATTTATGAATATTCATTAAGCTCACGCGATTTTCTACGTTACAGCTATTTAAATTTTCACGGATTTCCCGCCAATTCTTGATATGTATTTGATTCTATATTCCGCAATACAAATGGAGGAGATGACATCCAATTCTGACAATCGGAATAAAAATTCTTCAAAAATTCGCAACCAAAGAGAAATATAAAATGAAAGAACTTTCCAAGATATTTCCATTGCAATCCTCCATATTGGAAGACTTCGTAACTCAAAAACTTGGTAAAGAATTTTATATTCAAGAACACAATGACCCGCTCATTGAGGTTAAACAAAAAACAGGAAGTTTATACAAATTTTTCCAAAAATTTATTTTTTTCAAGTGAATTGCTGCTCTGCGTATAATTTTTCCACGTTGGTCCACGAATAGAGAATCCTCTGTGCTCCATCCAGATGCAAGTAACAATCCAGAAGCTTCATGGAAGATTTATATGCAAGTGTACATACTCGTTGAAATTAACGAAGAACGAGGAACATTGTAGAAATATTTTCAAAAAATTATTGCATCGTGCGAATCTCCTTCTCGTGCAAAAATTTTCTCTCTACTTTGATTCACGTACCTAGGATCGATAGGAGGACGGGACGAATAATGAAATGAACAATTATGAACAATGTATGTATATTTCTTCACAAGCTATAGTATTAATCTAGCGCGTAAAATCGTTTTTCATCCGTATCGACGATAAACGGTACGGTAGTCGGTATTGAATTCAGATTAGCCTCGAGTCGTACAGCATCGGTATCTTAATTTAATAAAGGTAAGCCGTACAAATCGTACCGTAAATCGAATCGATGTCCCCGTATTACGTGGACTCGGGTTCACCGCGTCTCCGTACAATTGTTTTCTGTATATATCTATATATTTCACTTTTTCTAATTTATTGTCACGCGTTTAACATTACTAATACCTGCGTTTACTCAGGGTAAGAACTTATTCTAAGTCGCCGACCGAAACACGTTGAACAATTACGTTTCACATCAACGACACGTGCGAAGAAATATAAAGGAAACGGGTGTTCGACGAATCCCCGGGGCGGATCTCGACGCACGGAAACGGAATTCTTCAGTCCTCGGTTACGTTTACGTAATAATGGCTCTCCTCGTCGCTGGCAAGTCCGACGATCTTAATTTGCTTACGAATAATCAAAATACGCCTGCCGTATTATAACAAAGTAACAAACAATACACCTAAATTAATCAGTAATGATGGAGCGCGGGACGCTCTCGATTTAAACCTCTCCACCCTAGCCGGCTCTCTGAAACAGATAAATACACATTGGAGGTTACCGACTCCGAGTACTCGACCGTGGTCTGTTATCAAACCTCTGAATTACTTGTTACCGATGTCGTTAAAAGGACATCACGATTCGTATTTCCAATTTAACCGCACGAAATTGATTAACGCTAGAACTGCCCTGGTACGTCTAGCTAAATACACCATACGTATATAATTATATCTAAAGTGGTATGGTGCAAATAAATAGATACACGTGGCTGATTTTGCAGGTATAATTAATTTGCTAAAAGTAGCTGCAAGCTTTTGGTAATTGCAATAATATCTGGAAATAGTCATTTTGATTCTCTTGATGCTTCTATTGTTAAAGAAAATACCGACGATTGAAATTGTTTAAAAACGGTAATAAATTTATTTCGATAAGATTCTGAAGCAAGTAAGAACGATTAAAAAGTGACAGTAAAGTAATACGAAGGACTTTCGATATTTTGTAGAAGCTGCGAAAGGAGAGACGAGGAAAATAAGTCTACTCACCGGAGTTTCTTTGCGACCAACGATTTTGCACTGAGGGCGGCCCCACATACCGTACTGGTAGTTGCACGAGCAATCCTGCTGGAGCTGTAAATTAACGAGGCCATCGCTGATCCTCTTGGCGACCACTTGGACGAATTGCCTCTTCTGATTCGGTTTCGCGTCCAAGAAGTTGTTCGAGCTGAACGTTGCTCCGCCAGACTGCAATAAGACCTCAGGTAAACGCTCTATTCGCCAGCTTCCTGCTTGTTTCTGTCTTTCTCGGCGCTCACGGTTCGTAATAATAGATGAGGATCACTTGTTGAACACTTACGGAAACCGCGAAGTCAGCGCAGACGTCCTTGATCGTCGGTAAGAGATTGCTCTTCATGTCGGTGCTTCCGGTGAGAGGCTTCTTCTTGCTGTCAGCGAACGTGTACACGCTGTCTTGGTCGTATCCGACGATATTCTTTTGAGGTTTGCCCGAGACGAGCAGGTCGCCTGGATACGACACGTGGTAATATGTGAGTCCAAGATCACGGTAAATTTTGTGACCTAGCAAGAGCCTGAGTTGCTGCAGCTGAAACAGGATAGTTTAAACGTTCTTCAGCTTCTTATCCTTGTGACATCTTATCCTTTTCAGGATCATAATTAAAATACGTTTTGAGCAATATATGGATGGATTTCTCTCCTCGAAAGAAGAATATTTCAAGTTTCAAGGTGGAAGCTCTGCACTATTCTTATAATTAAAAATTTTGTAGTACAGACGTAAGATACGGATTAATTCGAGTTCCAGAAAAGTGGAAGCTTTGCACTATTTTTGTAATTAAAAATTTTTAAACAGAGAAGTAAGATATGGGTTATCAGGCTACCATCAAAATTTATTTCTCGAAAGAGGTGATTTAATAAATTTGATAGTGTATTTAGTTTCAATTGAAGAAGTATCTGTTTAATTATTACTTTATTTCTTGCTATAATTTCAATAAGGGAATTAATTGTTAAGCATGTCTGGCATCGAGTAGTTAATTTTCTACACTGTGCAAATAGGTCCATCGTTCAAAGGCTATAATAATGAATTGATTTTCAAGAAATTATAGAAGCTTGATTGCCTCTGATGCTAGCTAATCCTGATAGATTACTAGCTCGTGACTATTAATTACTAACCAAGGCTATTAATCCCCGAGTCAGTGTTACCTCCAAATTGGCATCGTTAGAGGTACTACAGGTTTGGTCCTTGAAATATTCTTAGGTTTACAAAGGAGGTTTAATTTGTAATCTATAAATCCAACTCTTCCACAAATATTATACACAAATACTCGATGGACTCATTTCTCACTTCAAGATTCTGATTATTGTATTATCTATTTCCAAACCTCTATTTTGTGACATTTAAATGACAGAGTAGACTAATCTGTGATCATCATGATCATATATTTCGTTTCTAGGTTGAAAAGTTTGAATGGGTTTGAAATTCTGCAAGATTCTTTATTCGAATTTCGAGAACTCGAAAACTCAAAAGTTCGGAACTCCAAGTTTTTAAAGGTAGTAATGTATGATGATGATAGATCAGATGGCAATAGAGATATTAATAAAATTCTGCTTACCGAAATAATGAACGGACTCTTTGCACAAGGGTTCGCGATCACTCCAACCACAGCCTTGGCTGCACCTACTCTGAAGGGATATTGAATAGCCTCTTCGTAAGCATCTGTCAACTTGAATGTGCCCAGTTCAACGTCCAATTTCTGGTGCAAGTAATTAAGTTTCGTCTCCATGGTGCCGTTCTTCGCTTCCTAGAAATCATTATAATCTTGTTTATCACGCTTAGAAGAGCCTGCAAAAGGTCTCGACTCCTATGATTTATGTTAGATAATTTGCAAATCATTCCAACGTAACGAGTGAAAGAAACTGAGGCATAAAAAGCATGTCTGTCGATCAATCGACCGTGGTAAAGTTTTCCTATGTACTATGAATTTCGATCGCTATATCAAGGCTGCCACCCACGAGATATCGCGATTCACAAATGACGTCAGACCTAGATCGACGCATTGTCATTGTTAAATATAAATAGATCCACTTATACATAACAGATTTTTTAAAATGGAATGAATATTCATCGTTCGAGTATATGCGAATAATCGATCTAACATTTGTTTATCCTTGCAGTTTTCCTTGTACTCCAGTGACTGATGGCAATTTCTTACGCAGCTGAAGAAATCCTATTTACTCGATTTTGAGTCACAACGAGGAAAGACAGCAATGGACGGTGAATCAACTTCTTGTTATGTCAAACGGAGTTGCATAAACACGTGGCTTGCCGACCACGTGCTTCTCAAGAGTATATACCTACACGGTCGAGAATGATAATGATGTCGGTGAACGGCGCGCAAAAAACGTTGTCGCGTCGATCGAAAGTGTAATTGAACTCTTGAATGATCTTTAATGCTCGTTTTATTACATCAGCCTATGTTTACCACGTGCTTCCTTAATAAGCTTCGTTCGAGACACGAGTGATGTCTGTCGGAACATTTACACGAAAATATTCCAGCGTTCACATTTACTGCGTTCAATAAACGATTTATAAATATTGCATTAAATCGTTTCAGAGGACATGGTATATACACATAGCAAGGAAAAAGTCTCAGAATTATACCAGCGAAGTTGGAAAATAATTCAGCGACATGTATAACGTTCGCAATGTATTATATGTAGATATGGATCAGAGTGGCGCTAGTGTGTTAGGTGGAGACGGCGGAGACTCCAACAAAAGATGGAGTAATTGAAACTTTTTATTTTTCAATTAATTCGTGGTATGAAAATCGAGCTAAACACGCGTATCACGAATAAAAGTCGTGGTTCGTGGATAACCAAACACGCGTATCACGGGTAGCCGTGGCTCAATGTAAACATAGGTCAGGCTCATGCTAAGTTTTCGTCGATGTCTTTCTGTTTCAGTTACGTGTTATTCTTTGTCGTGTTCGCACGAAGTGACCCAACTTACACAACATAGGTCAGACTTGTGGTAAATTTTCGTCATCGCCTTTATGCCTTAGTTACGTGTTATTCTTCGTCGTCATCGTTAAAGATCGAGGAGATAAACGTTCAAATATATGTAACGAATAGTGCAATTCTTTTGTACGAAGCATCGATAAAAGGAAAGTAAAAGTGGAAGTAAAATTACCTCGAGAGTAACTGTAGGTTTCTTCTCATTGAACTTCATGTTCTTCACTTCGCCTTGGATGTTAGTATTACCATCCACCGTGTAGTGCTGTGGCCACTTCATATTCTCGCTATATCCAATCAGTCCAACGTGCACATCTCTGTAAAATAAATTTAAGTCGAATAAGTTTCGTATTCGACCTTCGAGAATCCAAGATATCAGTGTAATATAACGATATGAATCCTACTCACGTTATTCCTTGTTGTTTCAGTTCATCCCTGAGCTCAGTCATCAATGGCTGAACCATCTCCTTGAACACCTTTTCATTTGGATTCTGTTGCTCGACTACGAAAATAACGTCAGCCTGATTCTTCGGTGTCTTCACACTGAATGTACTGCCTACATCAATTTTGTCATCTCCCACTTTGCAGCTCACTGAAAGTAAATGCAAGGTCAACGGTCTGCTACTTTAAATCGAGGACGATCAGATTCGAACTCATCAATTTTGTCATCTCCCACTTTGCAGCTCACTGAAAGTAAATGCAAGGTCAACGGTCTGCTTCTTTAAATCGAGGACGATGGGTCACTTACTGCAGGAGGATGGAACACGGGTACCCATGAGGCCCTGTGCGTAACAGGCATAGTGGTAGGCTGTGGCGATTGTGCAAGCTTTTGTAGGTGTGCTACCTGCAACCGCGCGGTTGCAGGCTTCGCGATATTGAGTTCGATTGACGTAGTTGAAGCAAGATCTGTAATCGCATTTTATTAGCCATTAGAAAAAAAGAAAGAAATATCGTTTCATGTGCGTTAGAAATAGAGGAATGTACGCAACGTTTCATTTGCACCTTTGGAGACACTAGATGCAACGTTATTGTTAGAAAAAGAATCTATCCAAAAGAAAATATCTTCTTCAATTAATCTTCACAATATTGTTGTCGAAATCTAATATTAAATACTGAGTGAGATACGGTTGTACTCTGAAACTCTTGTTCCAATTGCTATTAATCTTATGTATAAGTGAATTAGACCAAATAAGTATTTTTCTTCGAAATTATTATTGGACTGTAACGTATTGAGTTTTATATGATTTTATGTTACTTCGTACTTGCATAATTTGAATCAGCATGTAATCACATCTAATAGTTCAGAGTTTGTATTGTACCATAGAACAAAGGAGCACCATCTAGCGTCGAAATCTGATACTGATTATAGGCCAATTCAATAGAACTTAATTGCACAGTAATTTGATTTTATCAATTATCTGTCAGTGTTTAAGGTTGCAAAGATAGTGATATTTCTATGTGTTCGAAAGTGCTTGGACAGAGTTAGAATGGCAGGTCAGGCTGAATGGAAATTTTTTGGTATCAGAGAAAATTAGACTCTGGATTTTTTCAGGTGTGAAGACGAAACTTTAGTACATATGGCTACTCGACACTTGGGTAATGTACATCATAAACACAGCTGTTGTACAAACATGTCGACCCACTGGTCTCTACAATGATCTACGTCTTCACATGTGGTACGTGGAAATGAAGTTGTACGAGAATTTCTGAAGAACAGAAGCTTCGCGAGAATGGTGGAAGATAAATGAGTCATCATCTGTTGTGAGTATAAATAGAAATCCAAAAATTTGTCGAAATAAAATCTTGTGTGGACTGTAAATAGAATGAAAGTATTCTTCGTATTTAAGAAAGAACTGAAGGCCGTATAATTTACGAAAGGTTGCTCCATATTTTCGGAAATTGTAAGAACAAAAATCTGAAATTAGTAATTTTGACTATTTTCTAATGTTATATCCAATTATTAGGTAACGAAAAAGGATTACGTACTTCAAAGGTGAATTCTCGCTAGCAAAGTACTCGGTACAGGTTGGGTCATTGGGTGCATTTTCTGCATTGGCTGTTGCTGTGCAGCTGTCCTTCAATCTGTACGCGTTTCCAAATTCTACTTCATTGTCCGTGATCTAAAATGAGCAAAGAAGTATCATTTATTTCGTGTTCACTCAAATTCAAAAGATTATATACGCCTTACGTTCCATAATCTCATAAAATTTCAAATTCGTCGCGCCCGAGATTTGAAAAATTTCAAAACTGCGAAGTTTTAAATTTTTTAGATTTGAGATTCGTCAAATTTTAAAACTACGAAGTTCTAAACTTTTCTGATTTCAGATTCGAAAATTTAGAAAATTACGAAGTTCCAAATTTTCGGATTCAAGATTCGGAAAAATTAAAAATTTGGAAAATTTCTCCTATTCGAGATTCAAATTTCAAAAATACGAAGTTCCAAATTTTCTAGATTGGAGATTTGGAAAAATTTCAAAAGTGCATTCGAACTCGTAAGGAGCGTTACCCTTTAAAGATCGAACGATACCCTGGGTGGCACGTGAGCCCCGGTGTCCGCACGATTTCCACGAACGCCCCCGTTTCCGTCAGCGAGAAGTCTTTGGAAAGTTCGTGACAGCGGACGCATACCTTTCCGGAGGGCAAAGTGTAGTCGTCGTAGGGCTCGTTGTTTGCGTCACCGAGGAGTCCTCGGATCTTGCCGAGGTAGAAACCGGAAACGTGGACGGCGCAGACCATAGGAACGTCGATCGAGCACGTAACCCGAACACCGTAATCGGATTTGACATTGTTGAATGGCGGAACCAAGTAAGCGTGCAGATTCTTCGTGTAGGCTGGGACATCGGCTGGCTTGTTATTGACTAAAATCTGGAAGAATAATAATTATTAACTCTTTCGATATCTCGAATCGGTTCTTAGTTTCTAATCCTAGATCCAACTTCATTTCCTATCGTCATTCGAATTAGAAGTTTCACAAAATTTTATTTCCCGCCATTTTACCCGTTTCTCTCAAAGCTAAACGTTAATGCATCGTAGGATGAGGATCTTCTGTACTTACACTTCCGTCTTTATTGAGCGTGATGCTCTCCTTAGGTTCAGTTAACGTGATACTGTTGAAAGTTCCATCCCGGAAATTCGCCACGACAGAGAAGTTTCCGTCTTGCATATCCTGTGCCAGAATATAAGTGCAGTCTCCGGCCAAGCCTACATAACGTTTATCGAACGTGAAGAAGTGTCCTCCATCAGTGACCACTGCTGACTGGCTGAATGGTGGCACGATGTTTTTCAGGTTGACCGAAGATGGCCTGAACAAGAAACGACTTTCCATACTCTGAACCACTCACGACGAATCTTAAAGACGGATCTTAAGAAAAACTCTCTGAAGATCTTTGAAACTAAAAACTTAGCGAAAGTTTTGTTTCGCGAAGAAGGAGATGATAATTATCTGCAATTTTATGCGTTACACTGAGCTCTACTTGCAAATTTGGTGACGATAGAGCGAAACGAAAAGGAAACGGAATGAAACGAAACGGAGGTTATTAATGTCACTAGTGGCGCTAGTGTGTAGTGCAAGGAGTTAAGCCAGTTGGCACAAAGTGTCAACCCTGTTTCGTGTCTACTGATGAATGATTCCAGGCAAGTGTAAACGATATTTTCCATAACATTTTAAGTCACATGAAGCGCAAAATGGAGTTATGGTACATGTATGATTTTGAAAACACGAAGCAATCGTAAAATCAGTGATATTTCGGTGTTGCGTTCACAACAGTGTAGGGTAACTTGCATTTGTCAGTCTAATTTAACTGATTTCTAAGTGATCTTTTTAAATCTACGAGGGTCTCTCGTTTCTTCACGCGTATGGTATAAACCCAGGTGAATTCTCCAATACATTTCTGAGATTCATTTATCTAAATCGTTTACCTGTATGCGTAGTACAGGTCCAAAGGAGTTGGCAGTTCTTTGTTGCGCAAGAGATTCCAGATAGAGAGTCTGACGGTGGAGATGATTGGGAATTTGTACCAAAGACTGAGATCCGTGGGCGCCTGGATTTGGACGAAGCCCAACACGTTGTCCAACGTTATTTGTTTCTCCAACATATTCAGGGTCGATTGTACCGTGGTCGTCAATTGCGAGTAGATCTTCTTCAGATCGTTTACTTCGTCGACCTGTGATTAATTTTACAAATTTGTGAATTGTCAAGTTCGTTTCCTCTCTTTTGTGGGAGATCTTTCACACGCGAAGACGCGATGAAGTCTCCAGAAAAATACCTAACTACGTTTCTATCCAACTAAATATCATGTTAAAAGACACACAATATTTGGAATAAGTTTTTCAATCAGTTTCTTAATTCTAGCGTCTGTTAAACCCAGTGTCAGTAGAAATTCTTCTGTTCGATGTCATGCAGCAAGATTCTCTTTATCTCTGCACAGTAAAGACCCCAAGCTTTTGGGCCGACAAAATAGATGAACAGAATGAACTATACATACCTTCTCGTGTTTGACGTGCTTGACGACGTACTGGCAAACGAGGTCGGCAAGTGTTCGAAGGTCGGGAGTGGGCAGGACACTCTTCATTACCCTACACGTTTCTTCGAGCAGGACCAGAATGGTATCCGGTACTTGCCAATTCTTCAGCTCCTGCAATTTCTCTTTAAGAGTGTCGTAAATTGGTAGAGTCTTCAGTTGGACCTCGAGGTAGTTAACCAATTCATTCAGGTTCTGTTTGAGTTGTTCCAGTCCTTTGATGATGATCTTCGCGAAGTCTTGCGACATTACGGATACCGTACTCATCGCATGCTGTATCTCCTTCTGGTGTTTGTTTATTTGATCGAGGAGAGCTTTGAGGTACGTGTTGGCCAGATTCATCGCGGCATCGAGAATATCCGTGATGTGTTTGAATATCTTGTTGTAGGACTCCTTTAGCTGTGGATACATTGCCTTCACCCCTTCCTTCAGGTCGGTCAGTATCACAGTCAGTTGATGCTGTAGTTTCTCCAAACCTTGCGCCACCTGCTTCATAGTTTCCACTACGGCTGTGATTATGGCGCCGAAATACTTGTTCCTTGAGATTCAAAGAACGTTATTAAAAAATTTGTTAACATTTTTGTTGTTGTAAATATTTAAAAAGGAGAAAGTACTCACAAGGTGGCCTGAATTTCTTTCACGGTCTCGTCGGCATTCATTTCGTCCTTTATCTTGTTCAGTTCTGTTTCATAGTACTCCATAAGAGGTTTCATGTTCGGTTGCGCCTTCTTCAGGTGCTCCAGGAAGTCTGTGCCTTCTATCTTCAGTTGCTCTAGCACGTACTCGTTGATCTCTTTTATTTTCTTCAGACGTTCGGTATTCTTGTTCTTAACGATTTCCTGGAGAAATGTAAATCGTAGATTTGTCACTTTAACTTAACCAATTGCGGACGGTGACGAGACATGTCATATCTTCTATGCCCCGATGAAGGAACTTAGAACGCGTAAGAAATTTTGTATGAAAATATGATACTGCAAAATTTCCCATTATAGACCTGATTTTTTGAATTTCGTTAAAGAAGAAATTTGAGAAATATTGTTCCCTTTTTTCTTTGGATACGAATAATATCGTCTATAGGCAAATTTATTTTGTTTTATCTTAAGTATTAAGTAAAATCGAGTGCTAATTCTTTTATACAATGGTTCTAATAATAATAAGATGTTTAGTCATTGTGAACTCGAGTCTTCTTACCAGTAATTCGGCAACGTTCTCTTTGCTGTAACCAAAATCTGGTTTCAGGAAACGCTTCTCGTCCAGGTGGACCAAAACGTGGAACAGGCTCTTCTTCGCGCCATCTTTGTACGTATCTACGTGGATTCCTCCCAGTTGGCCGAGGATCAGTTGACCATTGACGCTGAGTTTGTTGTTGGGGTTATCTGAAGATAAAATTTTGTCCGAGATAAAAGCATGCGTTGAATCCTAAATTATGACATCAAACGGATTTCGAGGAAATCTTTCGAAAGGAATGCTTCTGCTATAGGTTTGTACGAAACGCTGATGAAAAATGATCGTTTTCAGTGTCTCGAGCTCACCTTTCAGGTACACCTCGAGTTTGAATCTGTTCAGATCGTTAGCCTCGAAAGATAGAACTTGAGTGTCGCCTAAAGCTGTCACTTCTCTGTCTATCTTCTGTACGTTCCTCGAGAACTGCATTTTCCAGTTATCCTTCAGCAGCTCCCTGTCAGGCAAAGAGAGCACCAAGGACACGTGATTGCAGTCTGCCGAGAAGAAGCCACCCAGTGTCCTTGGTTTCTGTTTCACGTCGTTGTAGGTGAAGAAACTGCCAAATGTTATTTTCTTATCGTCGCCCATCGAGACTGCCAAGTGAGATTTCAGATCGAGTTTCAGTTGTTGGCCACGGCTGGTCACTTCGATCAAACCGGTGATGTTGTTGTTGTTCTCTGAGGACGATTGCCTGTCTAGGTTAGCGGAGATTGAGATCTTCTGAGACCTTTTGGCGAACACGTCGATGTCCAGATTGGCGGACATTTTGAGGAGCTGGCTCAGTTTAACGTTGCCTTTCAATATCATATCCTGGAAATGCGAATATTCTATTTTACATGGAAGTTAAATGGGCCAGGCACTAGTGGTCCATAGATTTATTTACCTTCGTCTGCGTTGGATACGTGAATTTGATTTCTCCAGATGCACCTTGATTGTTCTTGTCTATATCGACGTCTCCATTGAAAGACAGACTGGTCTTTTCCGTTGGTTTGTTCTTCCTATCCAGATAGAGGGACAGGTCCATCTTGTATGCACCGGTGTGTTTGCTCTTAGGTAGATCGTACACGAAGACGGCGGCCATTTCGCGCGAAGGCAGAGCCAAGATGGTAGCTGCAATCGCCAACGTCGTTAACATATTCGTCTCATCGACGTGCAATGCTATTTGAACGACTGTTCCAAACTCTTACCTGCTTCTTTAGGATGAATATACAGTTGGTAAGTGTATTCAGACTTGTCCTTCGAGGAATGGACGTAAATGTTCGTGATGTGATCGAATATCGGGTTCTTCAACTCCGTCGTGGTTTTCAAACCAAATTCAGCAGGTACGTTGAACTTCTTCAGGTCAACCTCCACCGTTAGTTGATGTTTCACCCGAGATTCTTCTGGAAAACGAAATGGTCGAAATTCTATTCAATTAAATTCTATTTAATTAAATTGTATTATAAATTTGTATGTAGGTAGCTAGGTAGCTAGGTAGCTAGATAGATAGATGGATAGATCTGTATATGTCGCTATATAACTTTGGAACAATCTGTATAGAAGTTGATCACTTACGTTCAGCGTTGAGGATCGACTGTAGCTTGAACTGAGCGCAATCCTTGCTCTGCTCGCAATAGCTGTTCAACACGTGTATCTCCTTGTTCGTTAGCTTCAATTCACCCACTATGGCAGACGGGCCAAAGTTCGCGTTCAACATCATCGCCATACCAAATTCTCCGTCTGTTTCACGTCTTAACTGCTGACGGGTATACTTGAACGAGGAGCTCCTGGTATTGTCGCCGACCTTCAAGTTTCCATTGCCCTCCACCACGATCTTTCCGTCCTCCTCACGTTGCTTGTAGCTTGTGCTGGATATACAGTGCAATCTTAATCTCCAAATGTTCAAAATATCGTTAGAACAGCCGGGTGACAGTGTCTTCCATTCTTGGAAGACAAACATTAGGTAACATAATAACTTATTACTAATGAGACTAAAGTAAGGTGCCCGTTGTTCTATGCCAGCCATGGGTCAGCCTGTCCCTTTTATCGAAAAGCTTGTCGACTTCCGACCTATACGAAGGTCTAGGTATTCGACGCTTGTACTTGCAAAATGGGAATGTAATTTACGTACAGGTTTTCCGGATGCAGTCTTCGTGAAATAAACGAAGCTATTTAAATCGCTATTTTTCGTAACACGCGTCAGGATGTGGTTGACAAGAAGGGTTATAAGCGATCGAGTTAATACTAATAATGTAATACCTTCCAGTCACGATATTCTGGCCATCGCTGGTGACAGTAATGAGGATGCTCTTTCCAAGCTTCACTGCTGGTTTGTTGGAGATCTCAGCATGGATCTTGCGATGTGTCACCTTGTCACTGTCGAAGTTTGCGTTGATCACGAAGTTGTCGACGCTTTCAAGGTCCACGTGAGCATCAGCTACCACGAATCCCTTTGGTGTCTCCACTCTCCATTCGCCTGTGATAGAATGACGAACAAGTGCAATCTCTCCGAATTACCCGTAAGTAGTTTTGATATGTCACTGGAATTACCTTTGTACTCTTTGCTACCAAGTTTTTGGAACTTGGAAAGTATCTCTGTTTTCCCTTTAGGAGACCTGAATATTACGCGGAAGAGTTTGTTGGTGTCCAGGTTCTGAACCTCGCTGTTCAGTGCGTACTTCTTGCCATCAGCTACGGCTGTACATTCGAGTATCACTCTGTTCTCTTCCACCATCCTCTGTGAAGCAAAGCATAACGAATCAGAATGCCAAGGTACTGTCAATTTTTCATATCTTTCCTGTTGTTAACTAATAATTTGCCTCGTTAGTAAGGACTGCATAATAGACTAGGAAGTGGTTCTACATGTAAAAATAAGTGAAAAAGGAAGAAGACAATTTTTTCCATTGTTCTTGAAACAATGTAGATCATACGAATGTGAAAATTAATTAATTAATGTCAAACAAAGAAAAGTTGAGATAATAACAAATTTTTATAAGTATTAGAAATATGCATATGATATAGTAATACTCTTAATATCTGGACACGGTGTATTAAATCTGAAATACCTTGTAAGAGACTTGTAGATCAGCGTTGCGCAAAGAATCCAGGAGTAAATTGGCTTTAGCCCTCAAATTGACTATCTTCTCCAGAGGATAGTATTCGTTGTCAGATGTGAGGGAGAACGTCCTGTCTCCATAATGACCATCCATAACTAAATTAACCGTCTGCTTGGCAGGTGTAGGGTCGTACTTGTATTTTCCTGACAGTTCCATACGTGGAAGATCCAGGACGTTCAAAGCGAGTTTCCCGTCACCCTCCTTCACACTTTCCGTGTTATACCATCCCTTATCCTTCATTTGCAAGTCCATCTCGATCTTCTTATCGTTGTTGTACGTCAGTTTTACATTGCTCCCCACATTAAAGACATTCTTCTCGATCGAGTTCAACCAGTTCAAGAGGACCATGAGTTTCAACTGGCTTAGCTTCTCGTAGGGCAATTTAACTTCCAATAGATTGCTCAGATTGTTCTGCTCGTTCTCGTTTCCAATTTGTTGTTGTATATTGTGCTGTGAAACGATGAAGAAAAATAACGAAACGTTTATTTCAGGTAGAATTGGCTTCGCTTTAAAAGAAATTAGACGAATATTCATCTCGAATCTTCTGAGCTTCTTTTGAGTCCGACTCTGCAGAGACCCTTTCGCAATTATTCGTCATTTCATTGACGAATAAATTTCGATCGCGGAAGATTGACGCGATGAGATATTTGTAAGTAGAAAATTAATGTAAGGGTATGCATGTACAATTGCGATTCTAGCCTCTTGGTCTAAGTTAGAGAGGCCTCGAGATGGCCAAAGTATATAGTTCCATAGTATTTATGGTATATGTTACTGCGAAAGCTAGAAAAAGGCTGGGATATGTTCTACATATGTGTCAATTATCCAAAAAACTGTTATGAGGTCGATCAACCCAGACTTGTCCCTTCAATATTTGGCAAGTGTGACGTCAACGGGATCTGAGAGGCAAGGCCTGTGACGCAAGAGCAGTCATTCTGACCAGAGAAAGAAACTAATATTATACGATTCAAGAATACAGTCGAGGATTTTAAGGATCGACAATTAGAATCTAAGAGAGTAGAATTATTAAAGGTATATACGAATTAACTAAATCCCGAAATATAGTTAGACGTTAAAGTAACTTTGGAAATTATCCGTCATCTTCTCAGAAGCAATACCTGCGTTTCTGACATTAACGAAGTACTAAATTGATATTAACCAAGCAAACATCTTAGAAATGAGTTTAGTTGCATGATCTACTTGACTTGTCTGTCTCGCGATTAAGCACTTAAATTGACAAAGAATCTAGCATGTCGAGGATTCTCTCAACCACGATGCACTTTGGTCTTTAAAGTACAAAATTCACAGCAAAAGATCTACTATCCTTCTTTGTAATACGCTTAAATATCAAGCTCTTACCGTCCATAAGAGATCATCTCCTGAAGCCAACTTGACGTTGTACGAAAACATATTGTCGCCCTCAGTCTTGTCCAGCTGAACCTGGAAATTCCTAGGTAGATGATCCGACTTCAGTTCACCGCTCAGTTTCTTCGTTTCATGCTTATCCATCTGCGTTTTCTTATTCGCATTGAGCGACAGTTCTGTGCTCTTGCCCTCGGTGTCCACGAACTTCACCTGAGCTTTACCCCAAGAAGTTTGCGCCTGGTTGTTGGAATTCATGTCAATGCTGTAGCTTAGCTTCCTGGCTGGTCCGGAAGCCTGTTCGTGATCAGCCAGCGAACTATCGATCTGCATACTGTACTTGTTCTCCCCTCGGGACGTACTGCTTTTACTCTCGTACACCAGGTACCGTTTATTCGGTAGAGTGACGTCGACGTGCAGTTGGATCTGCTCGTCCTTGTCGTCTCCCTTTACTTCACTTTCAGCGTTCACTAGCAGTTTATAAGTCAAGAACTCTATCACGTTCTTCGTGTTCAAGGATTTCGCGGCGATCATAGTCGAAGTGGACAGTTTGATGACCTTGCTTGAATCGTTGTCAACATCATACATAAGCTCGAAGTTGCCTGTGTACTGAGGTCCTGAGATCTCCACGTTACCAACTGCCTTGATCTTTCGTTTGATTTTGGGCATATCGACGACCAGATTCAGGTTTCCTCTCTTTTGGCTCTCGCTATCGTACTGACCATTGGCTGTCAGGTAGTTTTTCAGGTTCAGAAGCAGGGTGCCGCTAATATTGGGGCTTCGTTTGGCTTTCAACATGAACTCGATGTACTTCGTACCTTCTACTTTCACGTTGAGGTTCGAGTTCAGTAGTTGAGGGTTAGCTTCTAGGCCTGTGTCGACCTTCGCCTTCTTTCCATTTAGATCGACATCAACTTCTAGTTGCAAGTTTATGTTGTTCTTACTCACGTCATGGGTCACTAACGCATCTGCGCTGTATTTGCCGCCTGGGGAGAGTTTCAGGGAATTGGTATACTTGCTCTTGTGTGCGTCTAGGGTTTGTCGTTTGGCCTTCAGTTCGACGCTGTTCTCCATTAACTCACCTTCCAATTCGACCTCGTAATCGCCAGGTTTTTCTGTGTCTAACTTGCCTGACAGTTCTGCGCCAAGTGTGAAGTTCTTGTATTTTAGTTCTAAGTCACTGTCGACCGTCTTGCTGGTGAGCTTACCGTTGTACTTAAATTTCAGGTTGGCCGCGGGATACTTGAGCTCGTTAGACGTGAACAGATGCAGGTTTGCTCTATTCAAGATGAAAGTTAGCTTCTGATCCAGCGACATGCGATTTGCCTCATCATGTGGACTTGTACTGTAGGTCAGATGGTTCTCTACGCCATTCTCAGCCGTCTTCACCTCCCAGTTAAGCTTAACGCCGAGCTGAGGATTGCTGGGTGACGCAGTGGCGAGGGAAAGTTTGTAATCCTTGTCTGATTTCTGACTATCCAGTTCAATAGTCAACTCTTCGTTCACGTAGCCGAGTTTCATGTTCATATTCATAGCATTGGGTGTCACTGCGAGTGATCCATCGGCGACCACCAATTTCTGGCCACTCACGACGAGAGCTACCTTGTCGAGCACGTACTTTCGACCACCGTGGTAATTTGACACCTCCACGGTGCCTTGCAGTTCATACTGTTGCCCTGGATCAAATCCTGTCTTCGAGCTGGCTAACTTCTCGATGTGCTTGGGTACTTTGTACTCCAGCACCGGTTTGAACTTGTTTCCGTTAGCCAGCATTCCGATACGACCAAAGTACTCGTTGTGATCATGATTAGCGATGATCGAGAGGGAAATTTCCTGAGCATTATTCTTAAGTACCACTTCCAAGGAAGCTTTCTTGATAGGCGTGTCTAGAGCTATCTTGCCGTATATGTTGGGCTCCAGACCCGCTTCTAGGGTCATGGATACGCGCCTGTTGGTTTTACTGTTCGGAGTGTCCAGCAGAACTTCGAAGGAACGTTTCTGAGGATCCTGTTTGTTGAGATTAACCCTGAAGTGATAGCTGCTGACATCGGTGTATTCCAGAGTGACGGCAAGCTTGGTTGGTCCACTTAACGGGAACAGAGGTTTCTGAGTAATGATACTGAGATCCTTGTAGGGATAAGAGACCTGTCCGCAAACTGTTATACCGAGAATAGTGGACAGTTTATCGAAGCAGTCAGAGTATTCCTTGCCTTTTGGGAATTTAGGGGGCACGTACTTGTTACCTTTTGGCCCAGAGCTGAGTAGAACTTCGTTGCTAACACTGATGAGCTCTTGCTTCTTTTTAGGAACGCCAAGGTTCACATCGATACCAGTGCCATCTAGGATAGAGACAGACAAGTCTGCGGAGGTGGCTGTGTGTAGGGTCGTGACGAATTTCATTCCAGATTCGGCTCCAGGTGCCTGTACGATCATTTTTCCAACGACTCTGACGGAAACACTGGGCTCAAGAGCGACTCTGAAGTTGGCGTTCTTGGGGTCTGCGAGTATAGCTTGGAGGTCGACTTTTCCCTGGGTCTTCAAACGAAGCGCGCTTGTTCCAGTGACACCAAGGTTCAAGGCGCTGCCCAAACCTGTCGGGTATACCAGTTCGGAATCGAGGAATAGGAGGTAATCCTCGAAGTCGTATTTCAGATTCTTGGTAAGGTCGAAACCCTTCTGAAGCTTGTCGAATAATTTATCGATGATGGCTTCCGGACTCTGTTTCGTACTGTCACCTTGATAGCTCAGGTAAGCGAGCTCTACGCCGAACAACTTGACAGACAGGTCAACGTCGAGGTCCTGGTCGATCTCGTTGTTCCTCAAGTGCACGTTCTTCGCGAATCTGTCCAAATCTCCCTGCTTCACCTCGCGTTTCCCTCGTACAACCTTGTCGTATCGCTCTTTGATATACTTAGCGAGTCTCTTAGCCGTGCTAGTACCACTGTCAGTCAAGTCGTCCAAGTCCACCTGCCACAGCTTTCCCTTAGGACCAAGATAATGTTCTATCACTCTGTCCAGGTTCTCCATGCGCGTGTTCAATTCGAGGAAGTTGAAGTTGTGCCCGAACAGCTCCATCGTCATGTTCAGGTTCGTCGACCGCGGGACGAAACTGTTCTGACTGTATATGACGTTGCTCTCCATGGTAGAACCAACGCCTAACGAGTCCAACTTGTACGACAATTCGTTGTTGAAGGAGAACTTACGGATGTCCTCGGGGAATTTCGTTCGAGGCTTGATCAATCCAAGTTGATTCTTGGCGTCCAACTTGCTCGGGTCAGTCGATGCTCTCAAGTTCCTCAAGTGACTCTGGATGAACGATCCCACTTGATTCACCACTTCTTTGTCCAACGTCTCTTTCAGTTGATTAGCCACCTGTGGACAGGGGCAGGCGACCAAGGACAGGTACGACTTGATCCTCACCTCGCTGTCTTCCTCTCTATCAGCTAGCACCTTGAACAAGATGGACTTCCACTTCATCGAGCACCTGGTCGGCAGAGCCTCGATGGCTGCCACTCGTACACGGTTTCGTACATTCTTGTCAGCAGCGATGTGCCCTAGCTTGTTCAGAGTAGCATCGTCGAGGAACTGGGAGTTACCCAGAGCTTTCATAGCGGAGATGATCTGGTTCTCCTGTTCCCTGGTCTTGGCCTTGCCGTTGCCTACTTTCTCGCGTATCTTGTGCACCGCCTGCTTCACTTCAGGTACGTTCTCGCAGGAATTATCCTGGCAGTACTTGCCGATCACTTGCCCAACGCCAAGGTAGCCCAGTTTAGGTAGGTTAGGCTGGTCCAGCAGGCTCGCCACGGCAGCCACTGACGGCAGTTGCACGTATCGTATCAGAGCTAGACTAGCGTAGAATAAGTACGACTGGACCCCTGAGATTTCCTTGTTTTTCACCAATTCTACCCCCACTTCAGCCGCTTCGCCGGTTCCAGCGTGGAACAGGGCCTCGAGGAAGAGCTTCTGGTCATCTTTGTCGAAGCCAGCGCCGGCTCGAATCTTCTGGTACACGGATAACATGTCTTTCTTGCTGCTCCTCCGCAGGGTCTTCACCAGGTTCGCGAATTTCTCGGCAGCTTCGGTCTTCACGCCTCCTGCCACTTCGTTCTTCGCTTCCTGCAACGCTTTGCCGATATCGTCCGCGTTGTACTTCAACGTTGGCTGTGGTGCCTCGAAAATCAGGGACTTGGGCTGAGACACCTCTGCTGTTGGATTGTCTTCCTTCTCGCTCTTCAACGTCAACGTGGTCTCCACGACGGTCTTCACGCCTGCGTTGCCGTTGCTGAAGGGTCTGAGGTTGTACACTTCCTTGGTCGTCGCCTTGTTCAGGACGCCTCGTTTGTAGCGTTGCTCGATTTCCTGTCGCGACCCCAGCAGAGGGGAAGTCTTCAGACCTGCTGCTGTGTCTGTGCTTCCGGACACGAGGGCCAGGTTCACGTTCTCGCGGAATGCACACTGGGCGAGATCCTTGTTCTTGTTGACGATCAAAGTATCGCCTTCCTTGTGGAAGTTGAATTCCGTTGGACAGGATCCCATTACGTCGGTCTGAAAGAGGCATTACGTTGAAACTTGCGTTTCACTTATTTCTAGAATCTTATAGTACCGATACACAACGTTGACATTACGCTTAGCACTGTATTAATACTAATAACGTTTGACTTATGTATAGAAGTATAGTATCATATGAAAAAGTATTAAGTATAGTATAAGCTATAGTATTATTTACTTAGAGGTATAGTATAGGACGGTATATCTATAGTCTCCTTATTTCTTTCCAGAAATTTCTATTTTCAATTCCTATTGAATCGCGAGAGTGTGTTGGAATCGTTGGTCGATCGAATCAAGAAATTTTTGGAGTGCAAATGGCTGGTGTAATACTATTATAATACCGGTACTGCAGTAATACTGATACTGCTAAGAGAATTACACGAGTGTTATTTTAATGTTAATATTAGTATATTTTGTAACGATATTAATATTAGTATTGTATATAGAATATTAGGAAATGTATTAAAGCGTAGTATAATAATCTAGACGGTATTATATTCTCGAATCTATGCACAGGGGTACCCCAGACGAGCGAATTAGCCAGTGAATCATATCTAGTAAAATTGTTCCAGGAAACGAACCTCGTGGTGTGTCGTTGTACCAGCCTCCTCCATGACGGCCGATTGGAACAAGGAGACAACTGCTCTCTTGATGTTAAGAGACTCTTGCGAGTCACCTGGTTGGGTGCAGAGCTGCGTGTCGATGTGCCCATTGTGGTAATTGAATTGGACCGCGTACTGTTCAATGTCTGGCGTGGATGGAGCCTGAAACGCGTGTCTCTTCGTCAGTGAACCATCAAGCAAGTACATAATTTACGTCTCCATTGGCACAGCAAAGAAGAAAATGAAAATGGGGATCGACTTAACAAATTCATCGACATCGAGAAACGGAAGCAGAATCAAAGGTGAATAGTGTAAGTTAGGCTAGTGGAAATTAAGGGAATATTACCGCGCCATTAATTTCGACATTTTTCAGTCGCAGTTGCTGGACACAATCCGGTTTCACGGACAATTCCACGGTAGCTGACAGTTTAAGGGATGCTTCGCCTTGTGCATCGGTGACGGACGTCACCGACAACCCTTCCAGATTGTATACATACGTGTGCCCTTCCTGATACGCTTTGCTATGGTGCACTGGTCCAAAGAACGAGAGAAATTGTTATTAAGGAGCCGAAAAATTGAGTTTTCCAAGTAAGTAATCGAGCAAATTGAATAATTAAACCACTCACTTCCACGACAGCCGACTGTGCATGATCGACCTGCAACGAGAAAAATGAGGCTCACGTTAGGTCGACGATAGTTTTCAACGTTATAAATTTGTTAGAGTTCAAATCAATAGTAGTCTTTCTGTCGCAATTCCTAGTTGATAATTAAATTATAAGGCAGGTAACTGAATGCGAAAATTTTATCCAATTTACTGTCAACTATTTACTATTATATTATTACTGCCAACTAGGTTGATACCTATCGTCATATTTCCATTTCCATTGTCATTGTCATTGTCATAGAAACACTAATAGCCTCTAGCTTAGTGAACCCTCGAAGAAACTCGTAAAACGGGAACGAAATGTATTATCATCAGCAGCGCGATTGTTATAATTTACATATGCGATACATTCACGAACTCATTCTAATCATTTAAGAAGATCCATCTCATTTGACCCACCCTCCCGACGCTCAACCCCACAGACCGGCCACGTTCTCATCGTAGAAATCACTTTAATTGCCCTAACTTATCTCATCTGCGAAACGTCGTCGGCCAATTTTGGTAAACGACTCATAACATAACTCAATGGAGGCTCGGCCATTGTGCGAGCCGAGCCAGTCCTCGGATCGTCCACTTGAATTCCGTCATTAAGGGGCCAATAGTTGGCCACATCGAGATTCGTTTCGTGGCATAAACGCGACCCAGGCATAATAATGTGTAACAGAATAATAACCAACGTCAATCACGCGTGCAATAACGTAACAACGACGCTAATCGCGTTCGTAATCGACGTTAATACCCTAACGAAGACAATGAGCAGCGGGTAATGGGGGGGACGGTGCGGATGAAAGGTAGGCCTTCTGCAACCATATTAATCCGTCTTTCGGGTTTAATCGGCAGCTGGCCGGTCGCCAGACTCCCTCGGGTCCCGTTCCGCTCTTCTCAGCCCCGGGCACGCAAAGAAACTTTCGTTGCTGAAGGATTCCGGCACGTGACGCGAAATCCAGACCGGTCTGGAGCCTGGACCCTGGACCCTGATAAATTGGCCGGCCAGCACCGAGAAAAAACGTCGAAAAACCCTCCACATCCGACCTCGAGATCCGGAGGCGGTCACGCGCTGCGGATTCCGACCCTGTTCGACAGTTCTCCACCAACAACTCCGCTTATCCCCGATGTCCACGTGAAATTTCGCATTCGCTCCGGGTAGGTTGATAGTTCGGATGATAGATCGGGTGGCGCTGCTGAGCACATAAGTTTCCAAATTCTCGCTCGCGTAGGTCGTCATGGCCGACGTGTGCTTCTCGCACGTGCATCATCAGCGTTACTGCTTGCTCTTGGGCAGAGCAGGAAAAACTGAAACGTAAGACACGGATGGAAGACACTGTTGGCGTAATCAATTCTTCCAATGCTGCTCCAGTGCTGATACTTTGCTCTTTGGGAATAAGTTTGGCTGCTGAGGAAGCACGGATCTGGGTGGTTTGGGCAATTTAGATGACGATTTCGAACGTGTAATATATTCGTGTTTCCGTGGATTGTTTAACCCTTTGCACTCGAAGACATTTTTGCTATAAAGATATAACTGTTGGAATTTCTAGGATGAAATCAAAACATTTAGCATGCAGGAAAGTAACCGTATTCAGTTGTACAGCAATAGGTATATGAAGTTTAATGTAGGTGAAATGTATACACTTATGCGAATATAAGAAATAAGAGTTGCAATACTTTATGAGTTGCAATACTTTAAAAGCGATTTACACTGTTTAGGATTTGAGTCTGACTGCTGCAAGAGACAGCTGGCCCTTTTAACCCTTTGCACTTAAGAGGTGATCTTCAGTCACCATTTCATAAAATTTGGAAGATCGATATTAATTAATATATGAAATTTAGTGTGATGTAACACTGTGCGAGATATCGAAATCAAATAATTCTACAATTCTATTATTATACAATTCTTTATTTACTGCTCAAAAAGGTATCGTCAGTTGTTTGGTAGAGAATCTTTGATTTTCTATTCTTCTCTAGCCAAAAAATCGTCGAGTGCAAAGGGTTAAATCCAAAAGTCGACCCTTTGATGCCTGCATAGTATCGAAGGACCTCTAGCAGCCCTGTCATCATCGTTGCATGACCGTAGTTAATTTACAACAATAACAATTCGGAGCTTTCGTTATATTTTTCTGAACTCGGTGATGCTGATCCATTTATTCTAAAATAAGAAAAGTGATCCGTGGGTATTTTGTTTCAATATTCCATACGTAGTTACTTCTAATTTAGTAATATTTCGATATACCAATTTTGAGATACGTGGGAGACACGTGCATCCGTGTATCGAAATTTACTTTGTCAATCCCTTGCAATGAGATTTAATTACGAGAAATTGTGTATTGGAGACGAGTTTAATTTCAATAAACAATCGTTATATATTTATTTCGTTCGGAACAGAATCACGTAAACTTTTATAGGTTATACGAATTCTCGAAATTTTTTAAATTTATATATATTTTATTAATTTTGTAATTCAGATTAGTCTGCGATAAATAATTGTTCAGGTAAAATAGGAATAATATAAATATATTTTTAATTCCTAACATAGTTTCGCGTAACAAATTCCATCTACGAAATTAAATGATATTCTGTCGAATATTTGAACGATAAAAATATAAATTCGCCATTTTGTTGCGATTTATTTCAATCTTGCGACGAATGCATCCACGCTATTTTTATTTGAAACATGCTCGTCCTTTTGGAACATTTTCAAAATTAAATAGAAACATCCAAGAGGTCGAATGGAAACGTAATTCCTTTGGAAAAAAAGTCTGTGACGAAAAATTGAAACAGGGAATCCTTCGTTCCGATGAGACTCGTTAAAGCGCAGCGATGCGGGAGGAAGATATGTAGGTGGTTAGCCGATGGAAGAAAGTACGCACAGCGAATATTTATGAAAAGTTCCGTGTTTAAGAAGCTTCTATCACCGAGCCACTTTATCCCGTTTTCATCCGCCATGTAGATTTCCAGCGGATAACAACGTAGAAAGTAGATAACGTCGTGGAAAATGCACGCATAGAAGGCTTGCGGGGGTTTCATTTGCTGAAGAACTTTTAATAACAACCTTATCGACCAGCCTTTACCATCTCCTGCTTCTTTTATTCGAACAGCTTCCTTCTTCTTAATTTTCCATTTTGTAATATCTTCCATGCTTTTGACATTTCGATCGTTAATTACGTAACCTCTGCTCTCGTCCATCTTTCGATCGTGATCTTTGATCTTTCGATCAATCTTTTGTCCACTACTTTGATTTCTTTCTTCACCTAGATATATAATCTTAAATTTCTATGATAAATTTCTATGGTATTTTTATGGTTCACCTTGCTATGTAAAAATCGTTTACGTTTCTCTTTCACTTCTCTCGTCCATCTTTCGATCGTGATCTTTGATCTTTCGATCAATCTTTTGTCCACTACTTTGATTTCTTTCTTCACCTAGATATATAATCTTAAATTTCTATGATAAATTTCTATGGTATTTTTATGGTTCACCTTGCTATGTAAAAATCGTTTACGTTTCTCTTTCACTTCTCTCGTCCATCTTTCGATCGTGATCTTTGATCTTTCGATCAATCTTTTGTCCACTACTTTGATTTCTTTCTTCACCTAGATATATAATCTTAAATTTCTATGATAAATTTCTATGGTATTTTTATGGTTCACCTTGCTATGTAAAAATCGTTTACGTTTCTCTTTCACTTCTCTCGTCCATCTTTCGATCGTGATCTTTGATCTTTCGATCAATCTTTTGTCCACTGCTTAGATTTCTTTCTTCGCCTAAATATACAATCTTAAATCTCTATGGTAAATTTCTATGATATTTCTATGGTTCATCTTGCTATGTAAAAATTGTTTACGTTTCTCTTTCACTTCTCTCGTCCATCTTTTGATCTTTCGATCAATCTTTTGTGCACTGCTTAGGTTTCTTTCTTCACATAAATATACAATCTTAAATTTCTATGGTAAATTTCTATAATATTTCTATGGTTCATCCTGCTATCTAAAAATCGTTTACGTTTCTCTTTCACTCCTTTAAACGTAAAAATTTGGATTTCAATTTGGAATATTTATTTCAATACTTATTCGAAGCTTCCGAATAAAATATAAAATTTCGTAACGACACTTGTAATTTAAATACAATAAGATCGAAAATTTCATTGAAACATTAGCCTTGCTGTTCTGTAAAAATATTATTACCAGTATCCATCTTAGACATACATATGATATAGGACTGCCTATAAACGTTGCACATGCAGATTCTAGAGTGTGAATAGGTATAAAAAGAATGGCATTTCGTGTACCTGGAAATGTCATAACTCTTTGACACGCTATAATAAGTAAAAGCGTGAATTGGATGGCTGGTGTTTTATTTAAAATCCACTTTTCCCGATCTTCGTCGGTAAAGATTAATCGGAATTAAACGTAATATCGTGGATCTATCTAATTTCAGTAGTATGCATTCTTATTGCCATAAATTCGTAACTAAACGCGATACTCACTCTCACCTATACCACTTCAATATCCGAGTCAATCCGAAACACATACTCGAATATACACTTAGCATTTCATATATATATATCAAAAATAAATGTGCCTGTAATTATGAAAGTGGTCTAAGTCACTTACATTTGCTTCTGAAATATTAAAAGCTTCGGCCTTTAAATACGTCATAAATTATAAAATTAATGGCGATAAAACTACAAACTCGATCTAACGATTCAATTCTTCACTGTTTTGTAGAAAATAAATATATTTTATCGTAATATAAATGAATGCAACACGAAATAAATAATAAAATCGTTCCTCTTAAGTCGGTGACTTAGACCACTTTCATAATTATAGGCACAAATATGCACGTAAAATCGCTATCTCAATACTAAATATCAGTCCTCCAAGATCAGCGAGTCGTATATTTGCAGCAATCGCAAGAACAAGTGCAGAACCAATCATTTCGACCGATTCGATGTTTCCATCGTCCATTGCCATTATCTGCGTTACTATATTTAGGTGCACGTTACGGGTCCTATTAAAAAACGAGCATAAATCTGCACGTTCTCTCGCCTAATCAGTCGGAGCATTAACGTCGATCGAACAGCGTCGTTTGTTCCACAGTCTCTCGCAGCAGGCTGATAAAGTCATCGAGTGACTGATGACTCGTTCCTCTCGGGGTGCACGATAGAAACCGGCAAAAAGAGCAATGCGGACGCGATAAAAAATCTTATTGACTCGTTTTATAATCGATAACATTTTTGCGCGCGGCGCTGATTAGCCATGGGAGAAGGGAAAAAATGGCGACATATTTGTTCGGAGAGGCTGAACCTCGTAGTAAGGTCGCGTCGATAACGCGGTAATCGCTGACCTCGCTGACCCCCGATCTTGAAACGCTTATTTTTAGTCCGCAGGCTGGGTGCTGGGACGCGAATTTAGGTACTCGAGAAATTGCAACGATTTTTGTCTACGAGCCTCCAGACCTCGACCATGCTAATAATTAGTATTTTTCGAGTAATTATTTCTTTAAGTATTTTTAATAGGTTCCCCTTTATTTATTTTTCCTTTTCTTTCTTTCTTCGATGTCGATGGAGAGAATTTCCACGATATATCAACCATCTTCTTAAGTCGGAAATGGACGATCGAATATATTAATAATTGTAATGGTAATAATTATAATATTTCCCTTTTCTCGCATCGAGTTGATGGGATAGTAATTTCGCTATTTTCACGGTATACTATTTTTTATTTTTCTAAATCGAGACTAGTCGATCGAATGATAATAATTATAATGGTAAATATCATTATTTTTAGCAGGTTTGAATTTATTTTCGGTTTCCTTCTTTCGAAGAGTAATTTTAACTTTTATGAAATATTAATCATTTTCTTAAATCGAAAATGGCCGATCGACTGGTGATAATTATAACGATTACAGGATAGAATTTATTTTTGGTTTATTTTTATCCTATCGACTTGGTTGAAAAATATATATTTATAAGGAGCAAAGTTTAATTTTCGATATAATTCAGAATACCATAAAACTATTTTAAAAAATTGTTCCATTTAGTATCTTCTTATTTAACCTATCTAAACATATTCTCCTCTTCAATAATTATTTTAACAATTATTTTCCTCTCTCTCTCTCTCTCTTTTTCTCGATTCGTTTAAATTTATTAAACAAAAATTCCCCTCGAAAGTCGTTCAGAACACCATAGGAATATTTCGAAAAATTCCACGACTGGAACTTCGGGTTAAACGCATCGGGATGGAAATAAAAAGTAAGAGCGAGCATTCCCTGCGTGCTTGGCTGCAGTTTGTTCTTCTTTCCTTCGTTATACCTTCTTCTTCTGCTCAATAATAAGAGCAATTTTAGAATACGGAGAGATTATTTACGAACGGTATGCCGTTAACTTCCCGGCAAAGTAAGTAACGCAACGTCGGCGCTCCTTTGTGAGAAAGGTCATGATAAATTACGATAAAGAGTCCTGCGGACTTGTGAGCGTTTCCTGTCACGTAGTACCCCGCCATTTCTCCCTTTTACCGGATCCAGATTGGATTTAGCTGGAATGGAGTCCGCTGGTAGCAGAAGATTGAAATTAATACCGATCCTCGTACAAGCCCAATCATAGTGGCCAACCATGGTGCCTCGATCCGAACTATCGTGGAAAAAGAGCAAGAGAATTTCTCCGAGATCGATATTGAAACTATAGATCTATATTTTCTTTCGTTTTTATATTACAAAGAGAGTCAGGGCAAAATTGTTTCAGGAAAATCAAAATTTCTTTTTATTCTACCTTAGATCTATTCAGCCAATCTCTTCACTCTATAAAACAGATTCTACATCACACCTCCCTGTAAAATATTTTTCTTTTTCTTACACTTATACATATCTCGACTGTTTGTATATTTCTATATTTTTATCTTTATTTTTTTTATTTTCATTTGTCTTTGTTATCATTAATTTTATACCTCACTGTAATAATTTTCTTGTAATTTTTCTAATGGTTCAATCCCGTATAAATAAGTAAATAAATAAATAAATTACCTAGGTATGAATATTTTTCGAATATTAAATTCCGAAAATAGAAAATACATTTTTAAAAGTCAAATCGAACATTTCGTTTATTTGTAATTTTTTAAATTACGCGGGAAGTTGAAAGGAAATTATTGGAGCAAGATCCAAATTTTTCTTCCATTGTGTTGGAATATATTCCACTATAAAATTTCGTGCAATTTTTAAGAACAGGAAATAAGTTGCCAGATTGCTATTACAATTATGTAATCTCCTTCTCTCTTTGAATTATCGTGCAAACCAAGAAGAGATGGTTAAAAGCAGTTATTTACTAATGCGCCGTGCAGATAAAGAAAAGGAAAATGTAGAAAACAGCAAAAGGAGAAATAACGAAATCCGACTTTTCCAGAGAGGAGGATACTTCCAGTAAATTCTCGTCCCTGATTTTTAAATCTCTCCGTGGAGAGCGTTCCCTCGCGATGCTTGTCGTAAACTGCAAAAATGATTAAACTTCCCCTCGGGAAAATAATTCTTGTTTTGCACGCCATGTTTGTATCATTAACTACCGATACTATCTGACAGCGTCGAGGAGGGAATGAATCTTTCATTGTTTCATAACGTTCGTAATTTTCTCTCCAATGGTATCGTTGAATTATTTTCGATGTCTAATCGAACCCTCGAGTTCCACAAATAGAATCGCGAATTAAACGAAACTGCGAGAAAGAGAGACAGAAAATAAAATAAAATAAGAACCATGGATTGAGTTGTTAGAAAATTTCTATTTCTTCTTCTCTTTTTAATTTTTTAACATTTTCGCTATTACCGATATAGTACATTCATACGAAAATAATATTCAACCCTTTCTTCAACCTTCGAGTTAAATAAATATTAATAAAAATCGAATATTAATTATCGATATTAAAAATAAAATGAAAGCATCGAATCTCGAGTGACTTCAGCTTCTTCCTAATTAATTAAAGTTCCACTCGATTTTAAATTATTTATTTATTTATTTCGAAACTACAGAGAGTAATTATTCGGAATATATAAAATTATGTTTAATAAAAATTATATTTCGATTAAAAATTTAAAATCGGTCGTAGATGGTAGGTGTCGAGCTAATAACCGAAATGACAATGAACGACGTGCCGTACGCGACGCAATTAACATTAGGGTTGTTAAGAGGAGGGTGAGACGAGGAAGGAATTTTTCCCGAGGAATCCAGCCGCAATCTCGAAGCGGAATGAAAACGATCCTCTAAAGAAGCAGCGAGGCTTCCGTCGCGTTTCGAACGAGCAGCAGGCAGCTCGCAATGGGGTGGCGAATTAATCTAGCCGACCGCAATCGCAGTCTCGCTGCTCTTCCATTATCCGATTATCAGAGACTCGCCGCTTGGTGTCGCGGCGCGCGTAATCGTCGCGCATGAAAGCTGCCATTGTCGCTCATGTGTTACCCAAACGCCCTCTTCGAGCACCCATTTACACCCGATATCCAATTTTACAGCCATTCGCTGATCGAAAATCCGCTTTGCCAATTTTTCGAAATTTTCGCGCCAAAATTTCGGGTACTTTAAAAATTCTTCCGGATTATCCGGATCTTCGGTCATCCGGGTCCGTTCGAGCCGGATAAACGAGGTTTCCGTGTATCTACGTCTGTCCCGTTTGGTTTTCACTCAACTTAGGGCAGTGTAAGTGATAGCCTAAGACCATCTGCTATGGCTGGTCGATACTTCATCGCGTGCTGCTCGGAATAGGAATAAATATCGCGCTAATAGTTATCGCGATCGTGTCACCATAAATCATGCATCGGCTACAGGAAGCTTTAAATCAGAAGTATTCAGCGTTCAAAGGGTTAACGCTTTCCTTATCACGAGTACGAGTGTCGACCCACGATTCTTTATTCATCGAGGATTCGTATGATACTTGTTGTATAAAATGGCACAGAAAATGGTTCCAGAAATGGTACCAAAATGGCGCAGGAAATGTACAAAGAATACAACAGACAACGAGAGAAAGATGGTACAGAAAATGGCACAAAAATGGCGCGCAAAATAGTAAATGATTCGAAGTAGAAAATAGCATAGGTTCTTCATAAAATTTCAGAAAATACCATAGATTCCTTTTCTTTTCGGAGAATCGCCTTGCGACGTTTTTCTTAAATTACATGCGCAATGGGGGTCCATTAATGTACACCACACTGCGCATATGCGACGGATCGAGGATACCGAAAATCGGTACCATATCGTGACACAAGTGACGTCGTGTGAAAGAGGTCTAAGACATTTGGTGCGAGGGTCTATATGACGTCGCCACGGTGTATCGTATCTCGACTGTTTTATTGGGAAGTAAGATCGTTCAGTAGAATCAATTTACCAAGCATCCGGTTGAACATGGGGGACCTGTAATCGTTTCAATGATATAGACCTTGTTCCAGCCCGGTTATGTACCGCGAGCTACGCGTATTAGCGGCCCGGCATGGTTTGAGGTACTCTTAATATCCTGTCGAACAAAGAATTAAAGTGAACGGATCAACACGCGCCTGCTGCCATCTGACGGGCAGTTGTCCGTTACTTCATCGCGCAGGGACACAATAAGTTCCTCGAGCGTTCACCGACGGACCAAGATTGGCTCTAGACTCTCCAGACTTCGTTGTCTTTATTTCTTGTATTTTTGCTCAATTTTGGTAAATTTCATTTGGGATCTTTCACACGAGAGTTCAGTAGACTCTTGTTATTCTTGAATTTCAATAAAAAAGGCCAAAAAGTGGATTTTGGCTCAGGACTTCGAAGATTAAAATATTTTTTTAATCCAATAAAGGTTTGAAGATTCGAAGAGCGTAGATAATTAAAGGTCGATTCTAAATATTAAAGACAGGAATTAAAACAAGTGTTATTAACGCAAGATCATTATGTTCGTCACTTCCGACTGAATTAAGAAAACCCTTATTTTTTAAGGTTATGTAGAAATGATAGGAATCGTTACTTCTACGATTTTAAATATCCAAAAAGGCACAAACCATCACAGTGTCGTGGACTAATATTTTACCCCCTTAAAAATAGAAAAATTAAGATAGAAGATGCCTTTAAATTTGCAATTAGAACTGAAAGTAGTTCCCAAGGAAGATGGGTAAGCACAGGTTGAATCTAGCAGGAAACGGATCATTTTCTCAGCGATGCCATTTGCTGGCCGCTCTATTGATTAACCATTTCCAGTAATGTGTCTTCACTAACGGAATTATGGTCGTTTAAAACGAAAGTTGGTTAGATCGCGAGGCTAGGCTACGTGCACGCGGTTCA
>NW_016911411.1:855289-899713 GCF_001483705.2 Eufriesea mexicana | reverse complement strand
CGGTTCAGCCGTAATTTACGCTACTTATAATTCTACGTGATACATTGTTCCAAGCTAGGAAGCTTTCACGTGCTCATCGCGTGGAAAACTGCGCGGCTGTACATCCGCTTATCGCTGCTGCAATTATCCCAGGTCGGCTGCAGTCCGCCTGTTCGCATCGAAAATTCATTTCTGCCGTCACTCGAGACGCTCTTAAGCCGTCCACTGTCTTCGCTCGGATTTTCCGCGCCATTTTCTCGTGATCCGCTTCGAAAATGCCGGTAGTGGGCTGAATAGAGCGCGAGCAAGCGGCTTTTCACCGTAACACGCGCGAAAAACGATCCGGGGATAATTTATTGAAGGGAATAAGCTGGAACGATGATTCCACTCGACGCAGATTTTCATGACAATTTTCGGGATGTCGATGATAATTTGCTTCGATGAAAATTGTGCACGTGTAGGAAAAAATTTGTGAAAGGAATCTTCGAAAAGCTTGGCAATCACTTTTGTAGATAAGGTAATTTTGTAATTTTTTGGTAAATAATTTTCCATTTTTAAATTCATCAAAGTTACACGTGCAATAAGTTTTAAAAGTTTCGGTAATGATACCTTAAATTGTTAAAAATGACGAGCATATAAAAATTGCTAAAAGAATTTCCTTTAATTTCTAATAACAATTTTCAGGCTCTTTTTGGAAATAGTAGACACGTAAGAAATTTGCAAAACGTCATAAATCGTCGAATTTTTTGAGAATAATACTTCGGGAAAATAATTTGGCTCTAATTTCTTAATTCGTCGAAGGAAGCACGATAATTTTTGCCAATAATCTCACGAGAGACTCTACATGGCTCGACAATAATTTTCTAAATTTATTCTAAGTGATAGAGGTGTAAAAGATGCGCGGGGGAAAAGAAATTCCGCGGGTTAGAAGCTTCCAGGAATTTTAATAAAAAGTTTACGATACGTTCACTCGGGGAAGTAGAAAGATCCTTTGCAGAGCAACGACGAAATGAATTTTTCACCGTTTAGTCCAGCGAATTCAAGGTTAATTCGAGACCGAATTTTTCCCGACCCAAACCTAACCTCAATCGCGTCCAATATGGCGTCAAATAGATCACGAGTCACGTGATAGCCCAGAGTGCTCTTTATTTCTTCATTTATTTGGGACTGAGTTCATTTCGTTAAAAGAATATTCTTCAGTGTTCGAAGCAAAGTTAAATCGAGACAACAATGACAAAGACAACGCCATAAGACACATCGAAATTTCCATGAACGTGGAAACAAAGCAACAATGAAGTTTGCGCGCGTGACAGATCAACAGTATTGTTTACGAAGCCCATAATCGCGTATCTGACCCTAACGCGCGATAAACTGTATTTTCCTCGTTCCACCGGGGCCTGATAAATCGCTGGAACCGTAGGGGAAGCTCGATCTAGCCTAATCACGACGCGTCTTGATAACAGCTCCCCGCTGCACCGGCCAGGCGTTCATTTTGCCCGTGCCCAGTTCGGAACTGACCTCTCTAATTTTCCACGATCACACCTCGGAGGAAAATGAAATTCTGATTAGCTACGAAATTACTCCACGCCGGAAGTGACTTCACGGGGACCTGTTCTGACCTTCCTCCTACTTCCAATTGGGACGGCTATTCATCCAAATTAATATCTCCTTAAATTACACGCTTTGCTTCAGCAGTGCTGAAAGTTTCCTGCTCGCCTGTCTAATTACAGTGCTTTATTCACTACTATACGAAATATACTGAATAGTTACTGGTACTTTTGGTAAATTAATCGAATATTAGTATGGGTAAATTGGGAAACTAATTTTTAGATAGTAAACTTTGCATAGTTTCTAACGAAATTAAGTATTAGCGTGTTGGTATAATTAGTAATTTTAGCTAATTAAATATAAGTATTAGGAAACTTGCAAATTAATTATGCTTGGTAAACCTAATATGCACGGTGTAAATTAAATGTTGTATTACTAACAATAGGAATTAGTATTTTTGGTGAAGGAATTAAACATTACTATATGCCTGTAATTAGTAGGTTAATTAAGTATAGGCATTAGCAAATTAGCAAATTTGGAAATTAATTATACTCGACAGATTTGTTTAGTATACCTGGTATAATATAAATATTAATATACTTAAAAATACGAATAAAGTATTAGTATATTAATTACTTATACTGGTTAATTTAATATATCTGGTGCAATATAAATATCGGTAGATTTTCCTGCTTGTTTCTCAGGCTCGAAGTTTAAAGGGGACGACGTGAGGGAAATGACGCTATTCGAAAAAATCTTTTCATAGCACTGCACCGTTTCGCAGGCTATTGTTTAAAGCGGCTTGTAATGAACTTTAAACATTGTCTAGCGCGCCCGCGCGCGCGGAAGTGGGACAATGACGACGGCTGACCATTGATAATGATCCAAAGAACTCGCAGGCTAATCATTGTCCATCACCGTCCATCTAACCCCGTCTAACAATGGGACCGTGACAAGTGGAGGAAGTCTCCTAGATCATTGATTTCACTGCTCCGTGTCACGCCTTTCTAAACACCCCTTTATCAAATTATCATGGAAGCTCACAAAAGAAAGTCATCAGATCAGATTGCCAGCTGTGACTTTATAGTAAAAATAATACAAAAATATGTCAATCACCGTATATAAAATTCCTTAATTGACTAACTCGTTTGTCAACTCTATTAACCCTTTGCACTCGAGAGGCCCTTCAGTCATTTAGTAATCATTTAATAAAATTTCGAAGATCGATATTAATTAATATGTCAAATTTAAGATAATATAACGGTGTGCAAGATATCGAAATAATTCTACGTGTCAATTATTATACTATTTCTTATTTACTGCTCAAGAAAATGTCGTCAATTTTATAACAAAATATCTTCGAACTTCTACTCTTCTTTAGTCAAAGAATCATCGAGAGCAAAGGGATTTTTTGATGAAATGAAAAGTCGAAATTTATTTCGAATATAAAAAGTTCAGTATAAATCGTGTATTAAAATTTGAGAAAATTTTGGAAGCGAGGATAATGATTTTAGTCTGTGAATGGTTCGATTAAAAATTCAAGAAATAAACGAAGAATAAATGAAGAGAACGTACGAGATAAAAAGGGAGAAATGTGACAGGGGTCGAGCAATTAACGATCCAAGGATCTCGCAGATCGAGGATCTAATAGGACATAACTCGAGATAAAGAAGGGAAAAAGATATCCTAAGGTTACGAGGATCCTAAGCCTGCTACTCCTAATGTTTACTGTTTACTTTTATTTTTTTTTTATTTTTGGGAAGAAAATCACCGGTTTCGAGATCTCAGAAGTCTTCGACTTGGATCGAAAGCGAACCTCTCTTCGCGTGTCCTCTGAGACCCGACCCATTTCTTCGTGCCATTCCATTTTCCAGATGGGACTTTGAAAAATTCATTGAAAAGTTGACGATGCGTTTCTCCTTCTCTCTTTTCTACCACGTGTCTCATTTTTTCTTCTTTTAACAGATCATTTACTCTCCTAGGTAGAGAAATTCGTACCATTTTCATTTTCCAGATTTCTTCCCTCGAAGTAATTGCGAGTGATCCTCTGGCTCGTGAAGTCTCGTCGAGAGACGCGAGAAGAATGTCGGTAGAAATTTTGAGAGATTTCTAGAAAGCGTATACCGACGATGGCTACACCTTATCACGACAGGTGCCATATTTCTTCTATCAGAAATATTCGAGGAGAAATATATTTCTCCCACTGAACTGGTGCTTTATACCAGAGTGCACAGGATTCTTTCAAAATTTCTCTTCTAAAATACTGGATGCTTTTTCATATTTAAAATACATTTTTATTTGTGGTTTCGCGATGGTAATAGAAACTCTTTGAATATTTATTCGGGTAACCTAAAAATCGTATTTCTCGTTTAATTTTTATCACAGGGAAAGGAAAATTAAATTGCGCGATAAATTGGCAGAAATTTGTTCCTCAGATGCAGAAATATTATAATAGTGGCAGCTGGATTCGTTATACCAGTTTTGTTCGTTGCTTAAGAATTATTAATTGTACGAGACATGGTTGTTATTCCAAGGTAAGTGTCTCAAGGGTCGTAAATTATTCGTTTCATTTTCGATATTACTGCCTGATAAGTGTAGTGGTTTGTACAGTGTTTTACGATCAGCAGGGATGAAGATAGTGGACACGCAACGCTGATGGCTCGTGGAGAAACGAAACACGCTAAAAAAGCTTTTTTCCGCGATGCATCGTCTCTGACGATTGTCAGGAAACGCACGTAAGTCCATGATGCTAAGAGAACAATAATAAGCTAAATGTCAGGGATAAATCCCCCTGTAAAACTCAAGCAAGAATAGTCAATGGAAACTCGACAGTTTTGTTACTAACAGGAATTCCTTTTCATTCAAAAATCGGAAGAAATTAAAATCTCGTTGAATTAATACAATTTCGCGTCACATATTCTCCAAAATTTGTAAAAATTGGAAAAAGAAATATTAAATTTATAATGAAAGACAAGATCTGTATATTTCTACCACTATATTGCTATATAGATCAGTGCATTTTTGTTAAAAAAGTTGCTTTTAAAATTCCAAAAAGGGTCAATAAAAATATTAAAAGAGGAATAGTGTCTCTTTAAATTTGCTGAATTATTGCAAAAATATTGTTATTTAATATTCGGAATGCTTAGGATTAGATAAAAGAATTCAACATAAAAATACAATACGTTATTTAATTTAAAAAATCGTATCTTTTTTTAGACATTTAGGAGTGTGAAAAAGTGGGTGATAAAATTTGAGAAAATGGAAGGTTAGAGCGATAAAAATGTTGAGATAAAAACAGTAGTCATAGAGCGAAATATTCGTACGTTAGATCAGATATTATGTATTAGTTGTTTACTGCTCTTTTTGGTGTTCTTTCCGAAGCATCGCCGATCAGTTTCAAAGTTCACGCGGTGATCTCAACCGATTTAAGCTGCTCGGATCGGGGAAAAAATCGCGAGTTTACGGGGTCAAAGATAATCGCGCGAATCGATTCTGCTATCTGCGCTGCTTTGGAAATCGCAATTACGCCGGCCGGCTTCCATATCTGTGTTCACAATACGCGAATCGCTCAAAAATCTGCGTTTATTTGTCAATTCACTTGACCAAAAGAAGCTACTGCAATCTTCCCAAGCAAAAATTCAATATTTGACAATTTCACTGCCTTTCACCAGCTCGTGTCAACAGATTTCCTCATTCCTTGCACCGAATTTAAAACTCGAAGTTTGAAAATTAAAAATGAATTTAGAACTTCGTAATATAAAACATTTCTCTATAAATAATGCTATTAAATTTTCTATAAACGTATATTATTCACACCAGGTAGATGGGTACCAAATTAATCGCAATAGATAAAAGAGAAATCGATAAATAGAGTAGCCGAAATTAATCAGAATAAACTAGTTGAATAAGAGTGACGTCCAAAAAGAGAATGAAAACGAATAACCGGTACAAATTAGAGTACAGGAAGAAGCTGCGCGCCATCTGCCAAAGCCATAGACGCAGAATACTCTAGTAGCCATTAGCAGAGCACACCGAGGTCCACTGTGACGCCACTCCATGAATAGTCTCTGAGGCTAAACTAGACCAAACATGACAAAAGACAAACACCAGCCATTAGAACGGACCGAGAGCTCGCGAGAACTCGAAGAAAATGCAGCGAGCCGTAAACCCGACCAAGAAAAAGGCTACCTCGGTAGCATGCAGGGCCTAGAAAGGCCATAGAGGCTTCACGGGTATCCGTCAACGATAATGGCCCAACGCGATAATGGGGGAACGACGATGTAATTCGCCGCTAACTATGGTTAATCTCTTCGAATCCCATCGTTCGACATTAATCTCCGATTTCGACATCCGTCGCTCGGGTTTAATCTCTTCATCCTTGACACGCCGGCTAACCTCTCGTCACCGAGAACCGCGCCGAGTCTCCAGGCTCGTTGACCCGCTCTATCGTTCGGGTTTCGCCGTGTCGTGCCGTTGAAGTTCGCGTGAAACTAACCCGCGATAGAGCATCGAGTATACACACGCAGGACGGTTCGTCGAACCGAGAACACCGTCGAAAAGAAGCGGCCACCCCAGTTGGCTAACCTGGCCTCGATACACGAGCCCCCACGAAAACTTTTATGCGAGATACGTATCTGCGAGGGTGGAACTTATTTACCTGGTCCACACAGAATTCCTGGGAGACTGCAAAGGGGTAGTTCCATGCATTTTAGAGGCGGCCGAGACACGCTGAACAAACTTCCAACGAAGCTTGTTGCCGCGAGAGAGCGCCTCCCACGCCATTGTGCCTGGTCGATGCTGCTCCCGCGTAAATTCAATTTATCAGCCCGTTAAAAATATTTCGTCGCCATTTTCCTACTCGTATTTACTATTTCTATCGTTCCCCGATTTCTCTCTTCTTTATCTTTCATTTCCGTTGCCTTTTTACTTATTTACATTTCTTTTCCTTTTTTAATAACGTTGGGGTTGGGGAAAAATACTTCCTTTCTTAATTTTTCTTTTGTTTACCTTTCTTAACGAGTTTGGGGTAAGAGAAAAATACTTTATTTCCTTCTTTATTTTCTTACATTTTCATTCGTTTATTTTCTCTTGTATTTTTGTTATTTTGGGGTTAAAGATGGATGCTTTTCCTTCCTTGTTTCGTTTCTTATTTTTTCTTTCTGTTTATGATTTTGGGGTGAGAGATAAATACTTCTTCTTTTCTACTTTATCTCTTTTAAAATTTTCGTTTATTTATTTGATTTGTGGAGATCTTTTTACGATATTAGCTTTGAAGGAAAGTCTCGTCATAATGTAACGAATTTTAAGGTAGAGTATCGGTGTTACGTCGAGGGTTACACACGGTGTGGCGACTTGAAAAATTGATGCATCGTGATGGGGTACGAGCGTTGTTTATCGCGCTGTTAAGAGAAGAAAGAGAAACATTTTGTCTGTCCATGGGTGATTTTAAAACTGGAAAAGTAGCGTTGGAGGGGAGGTGTTCAATACTTATTGTTTACTCTGTTGAGATTTATGAAGGTAAATTAGTACCAGGATTGAGAAAAATTTGAATTTAGAAATTTAATAGGAATATTCTACCGATACTTCAATAATTCATGTTCGTTTATAATTAATGCACTATAGAATTTTCGACTACGTGACGGACGCATTTATTTAATAAATATATATAATTTATTTGAAGTTTATTTTGTTAATAAATAAATACATGTATATACTTGCATAGTATAACTATTGTTATACTGTATAATATATGTATGATATAATACACTATTATTATACTATATTATTATATATAAAAGTATATAATTTATGCAAATGAATGCACGAGATTGTACAAGAAGTATGCAAATTTTAATAATCTGTGCTGTACGAATTCACCGTAAATAATAATAATATAATTATTAAACTTTCTCTACGAAAGTTCAATTTAACGAAACGTCCGTCATTCGCCCAACTTTCTCCACCCCCTCGTTTAATTATTAAACGAAAAAAAGAAAAACTCGTTGCTTTAACAATGCATACTATAGCGATAACAATTAATACCCGCGCGCATTAAAATTTAATTCTGTCAAATTTCAGCGACACCCTCGTCTTTCCAGATTAAACACTCTGTCACTCGAACAGCCTCTCCCACGAGCCCTTCATTTGCTTGTTAAATTAAGAGGACGTGATATATTCCAGGAAAACTTTTCTGCCCGAGAAAGCGACTGAAATCTCCTTTCGAGAGAGCAGACAAATTTAATCGAAACGAAAAAAGAGGGAACGAGAAACGGCGATAAAATACGCGTCTTCGCATGCAATTTTGCAATATTGCACAAGTAACCATGCCCATTACATTTTTCTCGTTAATCTAATCTAATCCACATGTCTTTCCTCCTGATTGGATTAAGACGACGCGAAAATGAAATTCATCTTTGCGATCGAGATTAGGTCGATAAGGAAGATACATAAATACCACGTGACTCATAGAATTATCCATGTTTCCGGGAAATTAGTAGGTTCGAGGACACTCGAAATTCCATTAGATTCCCCGATGTTTACATTTTGTCAATGAACAAACGAACACGATAAGTATCTTCGAGTTGGATAAGTGTTGGGAGAATTTTCGCGAATTGTTTCGCAATCCAGATAAGCCTATTATCGAACACTGTCGTTCTTATCTGTTTCTAATAAGGGGCGAAGAATTCAAAACGATTCCCAGAATGTTTTTTAAATCTCTTCTGTGATCGGTCACCTTATCGTCAGAAAGAAATGGCAATTAAAAAATTTTCTGCCATAATCGACGGATTTTTCTTTCGAAATGGTAAATGAGAATTATGTTAATTAGCACGTAGAATTATTTTATTTCGTTATTCGCGTCGTTTGAAAGTTTAACGAGTTAATTAACATCGATGTTTAGAATTTGATTAAATGGCGACTGGAGGTCGCCTCTCGAGTGCAAAGGGTTAAAATGACATCGATATCTGCAGCGCGTGAAAAAAAGAAGCGTCGATCACTTTTTATCTGCTTACGTTTACACGCCTTTTATCGCTTTTCGAAAATAAAAACGCACGAGATCTATGGAATATTCAAGAGTTCGATATCACCCGCAATTCCGCCACATTTGCTCGCGATTTACAAATCATTTGCGCTATATCACACTCCTCTTTCGATACAATAATCATCTCCATCCTTTTTCTTAAAATAAACCTGTATTTACAGTATTTCACTCATTTTGTTATTCGACGAGGATTTTAATTCGCTTCCAGAAAATTATTATTTCTCTAAATTCGTTGATCGATGTGGAAATTGTTAAAGGACCAATGCTGGTCTGAATTTTTCAGCACGAGCCTGACGAAGGAGTTCCTAACGGAAGAAAGTGACTCGAGCGGTAACGAAGACGTGTGCGTCTTTTTCTTAAATTTTCTTTTCCAAGGAAACTCATTTTTATGGCAAAAAAGGGCCACTGCCATCCCCTTCCCCCCGAGACCCCGAAAGAAGCCCGGGGAAACTTTCGTCAACGCGAGCGTGCCATTTATCTCCTAATTCCTCGTCCCACGGAAAGCCATTTTTGCGATGAGAGAAAATGCCGGTCGTTCGTTTCCACGTTCCTCGGAGGCCTTATATTTCTCTTCGATGAAATTACGTCACTAATTCAACGTCTCCCTTCTAACGAGCAGTGAAAAATTATTCATCCGTTCGACGACTGACTCCCCGAATTTATGCATATTCACGCCATTCTTTCGGATGAGAGTGTCCCTTCGAAATTTTTTCTCACCCAAGTTAGCATTGTTCGTCCATTTTCGCACGAAATTGGTTTGGACGGTAATTTTAATCGAATACGCCTTAGATCCACGAATTCTTTTTTAATTTAAATGCTTCGGGATTCGGGGACGTGCTTGGATTTTAATTTCCTTTAAGGTCTGTCGATTATCAGGTCTGTTATCTTCGCTGAAATTTCTTTGTACAGTGAAACGTATCGTTTAAGATCGATTATAATAATAATAAGAACGGATAATTTCGAAGCGCGTTGAACGTAGAGATTTTGATGTAGAGATAGGTTATGTCAGTTAGCCGAGGACGGAACTGCGCCTGCGCGGGATAACGGAAAATTATATAAAAATCGTCTTGCAGCCTTGCATTGTATGATTTTGCAATGAGATACAATCTGTTTCGTAATTTCTTCTAAAATGTATTTTGATATTAGATCGTATCTCTCTGCTCTTCTCTAACAAAAGAAAATCAGTCTCTGAAGATGTCCTTTGTCTAGCAGGCACTTTGCTATAGTATATTTAGTTATGTGACACGAAAAATATCGTCTAATGCGTAGAATTCTTCTACTTCTTATTTCCAACGAAAGAAAGTCCGTAGTAGAAGACGTTCCCTAATTTTCAGTGATCTTCATACACGTTTCCTGGATTGCACGTGCTTCGCTATAGTGTAATTTACCATGGAAGATGGAGAACGTTGTCTAATGTATCGCTGTATATCATACTTCTACTTCTTCCTAACAAAAGAAAGCCTGTCCCGGAAGATGTTCTTCAACTCCCAAGAAACTTTAACTCGCAAACACTTGTTGGATTATGCGTACTTTGCTACAGTGTATTACGCTATGGTACACGAAAGAGGTTGTTCAACGTAATTTTATGTAACATCCTTCCGCTGCTTCCTCCTAACAAAACAGTCTGTTCCCGAAGATGCATTCCATCCTTTAGTAATCCTCGTGGACATTTATTGGGATACACGTATACACCTCATGCTACAGTGCATTATAGCGGTATACGGTGTGTTAATTTTCAATGATCCTCGCTGATGTTTGTCGAACTGAACCTATTTTGCTACAGTGTACTTCGTCCTGTGACACGAACGAAATTCATCGATCTTTTGCCTATTCTTGCTGACAAAGGAACTTCTATATCTAGAACTGTATAACGATCTCGCAGGCACTTGTTAGATTACGCGAAATTTGCTATAGTATACTTCGCTGTGGAGGAAAAATGTAGAAATGAAATGCTACGCGTGTACTCTCTCGATCAAAATTAATATCCATCTCTGGATCTACACTCTAACTTTCGGCGATTCTCACAGACACTTATTGGATCACGCGAAATTTGCTATAGTATATTTCGCCATAGAGGAAAAATATCGTCAAAACGAGGTGCTACGTCGCTACGTGAGTACTCTCCCGATCAAAAGTAATATCTATCTCTGGATCTAGACTCTAACACAGACACTTATTGCATCACGCGTAATTTGCTGTAGTATAGTTCGCTATGTAAGAAGAATATTGTCAAACGCTACGTATTTTCTCAATTTAAATAAAAATCTATCTCTGTGAACTATACTCTATCCTCCAAGAATCTTCACTTACAAACACTTACTGGACCCAGCTATACTCCTTCACACGCGAACAGAAAAGTTTCGTCTATAGCTCCTAGCCATCCGTTCAAATTTGCCAGCGTGCCTATCCAGAGGCACCGTGCGTTACGGTGGAAACGCGGCTTAAGACGGTACTGGAGGTACTTACTGGCAGATTCGGCGACGGCGAGGATGAGCAGAAGGCAGGCTAGGGTCGTCCCCGTGAGTCGAGGTGGATGCCCCATGACGTGCCCGTAGGAATGAAAGTCTCTGGTATGGTAGCACTGTCGCACAATATCAGCTGGGACACGATGCGGCCACGAGTGAACACCACAAAAGCACCGATGCTTTTCTTCGTGCGTGCTTTTATGCTCTCGCGACTCCCCTCCCGCGCCCGCCACTTGTCCCACCGGCTGCTGGACATTGGCATACGGTTCGTGTGTACTCTATTCATCACGCTGACACTGAGATAACGAGATCTCGAGGCGGGTCGCATAAGGTAGCAGACGAGTGAACGTCGGACAGAGCTGTCGGTTTCACAATCGTTCACCTGACGCGATCGATCCTGGTAATCCTTTGTGATCCACGGCCGATCGCTCTTCGTCATTCGTCGTCATGCGTAATTCCTTTAGTCATTTCGTCTTGTCAGTCGTTCGTTTAACGAGTAAGTTCTTTTTATTGCCCACCGAGGAGAGCAAGGATCCTAATGGCCGATTTAGGCGGCCTTGGCAGACTGTTTTCGGGGTCCAGGTGTATATTGGGATGGAATTTTATGACGTTCCAGGATGGAGGTATCGTATCTTTGTTTCGGGAGCAATTTCAGTGCTTTGGGGAGTTGTTGGATTGTCGAAGATAATTTGTATATGCTTCTTCGTGTTCTGAGTTCATTGTGAGCGTTAATTTTACGGTGAGAGCATATATGTAAATTTTTTAGTAAACATGGTAATGGAGAAATAGAAGTGATGTATAAGATTGTTGGAAATTTTGAATTTTTTGAGAGTGCTTCAGTGTTTTATTTATGATTAAATTTCCGAGGGATTTTGTTATTAGCGTGGAATTGATAAATATATATTGACACTGATAATATAGCAATGGCAATAGCGATATCGATCATTTTTATAATAATAGGAATTATTTAATTTCTTTCACTAGACAATTTCCTCTCATTCGTATTTCTTATAGGACATATAGTGACTTCAAATTTGGAATTAATTATATATACGTAAATTCTAACTCTCATCTACCTCTCACATTTTTAATTTCAAAATTGTCTCGTTTGTACCAATTTTATTTGGAATCTTTCGATTAACGATTATCCTTATCATTAAACGACTAATTTAAATTAATTCATAATTTTTATTAACACAGCAGGTTGAATAATAATTTCGAAAATACCGCAGACATAGTACCTAAGTAACTGAGCAAGTGAATAATTGATAGACTCGGCTGCGGGATTAGTTAATGCAGATAATATTCGAGAAGCTGTGATCCACTGATGGCCATCCAGTGGTCAGTGGCTTTGTTGCGCAGCAGTATAGTTTGTCACTTGAGTAATAGCGATGCATCGCTCATTCGAACCCTCTTGGTGATTAATTGTCTACTTTGACGAGCAGTGTGACAGAAGATTTCAATTTCTAGGTCTCCTAGGTATACTCCGTGCGTTTATATCACATTTCGGACAATGTGCGAAATAGAAGACGTATCGGTATGTGACATGGTCGTTAATGTGTCAAGATGTGGAGAAATTTGAAGAAAGACTTTTAGGCTAAGAAAAAGTTTCCCAAGTTCGTCGTATTTATTACGTGGTCTTTAGGATAGTGTTACGGAGAAGAATGGCTTCGAGAAAACGACGTGATTTATGATAAGGCCATTTCGAGCAGTGTACCACGACAGTGCAGACCCGGAACTTTTGGACAGCTGAAAAGCACGTGTACCCAAAGTAGAGTTAAATTTCATCTATTGTTTGAGGATGGAGATAGGAAAAGACAATATACCAAAGATAAAGGTAGAAAAGCAAGTGAGACAATTATATAAATGAATTGATAAATATTATAATCTTCTTTTTCTGGATCAAAATTTGGTTTCAAAATTCTTCCAAAAATCCGAAAATTAAAATTGCTGGTCGATGGAATCAGAAAATTGTCAACGTGTGAGAAACGAGATATTTTCATCTTAATATTTTCCATTGCTGATATGTGAAATATATATTGACAGATAGTTCTGTTAGAAATAATTTATTACCGAAGTAATTCTGTCGGTATATAATAACAATTTAAACCAAGGATCGTGTGAACAAAATTCCCTGTTCAATTTTCGTCACTTGTAAAAGAGCAGACTAGTTAATTTTCGTCTCTTAAGAACCATCGACAGCTGTACATTTGAGAGTAGTTAACACGAAATCACCAGGGGTTGGCTATTTTCGAAGGACGAATTTCCCAGGTCAAAAGATTCCACGGGAACACGGGTATTTCCTTCGACCTTTCCTCTTCTTGCAAAATTCCCTCTGATGCTGTACTCGCTCACTCGTCACTCCGCAGGATTCTTTTTCCCCTTTTTCCCTTTTTTTCCTTCCCGAAGAAAACCGAAACGTTGTAACGTGGACACCGAACGAGGTATAGACGTATATAGGGTGCAATTTTCCAGCGAGTTTCACTGTTTCGAGCGTAATTGCATTGCACCGTGACAGAGAAGCCCGAGGATCCTGTAGAGAACCTCGTTAACCTTCGGTTAAAAGGATCCGGTAGAAAGCGGACTTTTTGCATAATTCTATTTTAATTAATTTACCAAAGGCTCCGTTTAATATTATGTACCTTTTCTCCCGTGTTTCTTGCTTTCTCCTCTCTCCTCCTTTTTCCGCCTTTTCCCGGCAAAACGGACGTTCACCGTCTCCGCGTAATCTGCATGCATCGAGGCAAAATATGCAATTCAACCCCCAGCCTGACTGAAAAAATTTCGTCGAGATCGAGCTTTATACGCGTAATTGGACTTTAATTAATTTACCAAAGCTGCTATTCAACTTTCGCTTTTGCCTCGCCTTTTATTTCCCTCTGCTTTTTCCCTCACCGCAGCTCTGAAAAGAAATAATCACGGTAGCGTGGAATTTTGACATAGGTAGGAGAAAGGACGACGAATTTAACCTCGTTTAGCCGTGGAAGCTCGCGTAATACGCGTCCGGCGATACTAGCGCCGCCGGTACGCGTTACTCCTCATTTCTTTTCATCCTCACCCGTCGCTCTTTTCACCAAGGCTTTCATTCATCTTTCGCGCACGAGAGGCCAAAGGAATTTTGTTACTTAAGCGAGGCACACTGTCCACGTAATCTTATCGAAATTTAGATAATTTTTCCTATCCAAAAATATCTTTTATCTCACATTCGTTGAACTCCTATACATTTACGATTTCGCTAAATTCCTCGAACATTTTTATATAGTTCAACGAATACTTTTAACCGCAGAGATCGAGTGTTTAATCAAAATATCGCGAGATAAACGTTCCGAATTTAAATTCCGAAAATAAAAATTTCCAAATTTTCCATTTAAATTTCAATCGCATCTTTAATCAAAAATTAAACGAATTTCCCAGAATTTCAGCGGTTGTAATTAAAACTCATCGAGTTTCGAATCGGAAACTGGCTGGTAGAGTTATGCAAGTAGTTCAGAAATACCTTGTACACGCGACCAAAGTGAGTTCATTCTCCCGATGACCTCGGCTTCTTAATAATCGTCTTGTTCGGCTCATATCTTTCGATTTGTCGTTGATCGACGCGTTATTAATTATTCCGTTTCGCGGAATTTTCGTTGAAATGGGACAAGACTCATCGTTCTTCGGATGTATCAAATGTATTGCAGACTCAGTGTTTAACTCGATCGGAAATACAGATTGCAATGTGTCTCTTAGAAAGTCCCGAGAATTCGTCGCACATGTAAGATTTGGAAGAAAACAAGATTACTCGTAGCAATCTCGACTAATTTAGTGCGTGAAGATTGATGCGTAAACACGAGCGCAGATAATTCGACGGGAGACAGATAGAGGCAGATTTGAATGGAAAATTGTCAGTAAACGGATTAATCATCGGCCTACAGTTGCGGCTACGACAGCGTGGAAAGTAACACGGACTTTAACTGGCAAACACATCGCGATAACGCCATATTGTCAGGCTATTCGTTATCCCTCGATTGTCGAAGATTGACACAGTCGTGTTGCATCCTTTTTCATCGATTTATCGAAACGTGGGTCATTCTATAGGTCAAGATTTCATTGATGCATCTGTAATTCCTTAACTCAAACCGGGCCACGAGTTTATACGTTATTTCGACTTTTCTTTTCCCTTTTTTCCTGTTCTGTGACAAGAGATTTGCGTCTTCCTCTATCAAAGATGATAAAATAATGCGACATTCGAATCGTTGTACAGGTCAGGAATCGAATTGATCATTTCACTTTTCCCTTCGTGTTTCTTTCTTTATTTTTCAGTCTTACTTTTAGTTTTAGTCGTAGAATTATATACTACTTCGATCTATTCAGAATTTTTGCAATTTACAAATTTATTGTACCTTAAGTATCAATTAGTCACTTTGCTTTTCATTTTTAACTTTTAATACTCTTCTCATACTCTTCCTCATATTTTTCAATGCTCTCGTCTTTTGGTCATCCAGACCAAAACATAGTTACACTTAAGATAGCTCAAGTATCGATTAATTCCTTTCGTCGTTCCTTTTCGTCCATTCTTATCACCCTGTGACAGCGAGAGATACGTAAATACGTAAACAAGGAAATACAATAGATAGCGGACATTATGGAACACAACTACACGATTGTTCTCGAAACGACATGGAGTCGTGAAATTGGCAGAAATTGGCGACATTCGTGTTGTTTACAAGACTGGATTTGCTGATAAGGGTAAGAACTTAAATTCGCGTGACGCCATAGCAATTTTGTCCAATTGAAAAATGTCACCGCGCATAATCCGTGCTTTCCTATGCTGGTCGTCGCGTTATTAACATATCCCGGCTGCCGGATAGGGGCCCCTACCGGAAATGGATTGTTTGCCAAGCTTCGCGCCGCGCTCCGGCATCGTCGCTATCCAGAATATTGTTTTGATTATGCGCGTTTCGCGTGGCTTCCACAGAATCTCCCATAACCGACTATATGTCCCGTCCAATTGCCATTCAGCCGGTGAAACGTGTTCGCGAATGTTCCCCGATGCTGCGTTCGACTTCAATCGCGGATCGAAGTGACTGTTCGCGTTTAACAATTACAATTCCGAGTTTCGAAAATTTGCCACGGAAATTTGATCGAAATTTTAAAAATGAAAACCAGCAGCGTGCAGTAATTTTTTGAAGTGATCCCGAAACGAGATTCGATCGAACTAACGACCGAATTATTCAGGAAGAGGAGCCAAAATAAGGTGAATTTTAAATTGCAAATTAAATTTATTTATTTATTGTAATTTCAACACTGGAAAGATCGCACTGTTTACAACGAAAGGAAAGGAAAACGTATGTACGTATAATGCATCAACGTGAAAGAACGTAAATTAAGGACTAAGTAAATCCTACAGGTGTTTTCACATTGAATCGCGAAAGGAGTTCACAGAGCCGGAGTAAAAGTTCATTAAAATGCAACGGTTGTTCGTTGAAGAGCGTGTAGGAACATAAAATTTATTTATTATTTTCGATATTCGTAATAAATAATGATAACAGTCTCAATTTGTTTCTCGTAATAGATACGATATCTGTTAATTATAATGACGATTCTAATTTATCCTTTTTAACAAAACCTCTCGAATTTGAAGGGATAAAAAGAATTCTTTGAATCTTTGGAACATAACGAGTCGATTCTAAACACCGAGATTATACGTACTCTGTGACAGCCTTATCGAATATCGAAGCAAAACGAAAGCGTAGTGGACTTTCTTCGTTCGATAAATTACAATACGACAGTTAATCATGGAGAAATTAGTCACCGACGAGTATCGGGTCTCAAGTTTATATGACGGAACTGGAATAAAATTCGCAATGAATTCCAATCCACGCGCTGCATTAGTCTCGCGTTGCCAGCTGGCATGTGTAACCAGCTTAGAAGCGATAACACCGTGACCGTTGCTCCGTAGGAAAAAAAGGAAAAAATAGCATCCGAGTCGAGAGTCCAGGCTGATCGAGCAACGGTCTTCCTCGTGGCGAAGATGCTTTTCAATTTCCATGGAAAGCGAACACCAGCGAAACTCGAGTCGCAAACGTTACGGGATCGCGAGGATCGATCCCGGGGAAAGATCGGTTTCCAAGGTTTGTCGATCCTCGCCAGACGGAATTATTCAATTTTCCCGCGCGACCATCGATCCTCGACGATCCCCCTCGAGCGACCCCCCATCCCACGGGGATCGCCCGTATATTTCCCTCTTTGCGGGTATTCCATCGCGGCCACGGCTTGTTCAGTGATCAAAGGAACGCCTGGACGTACCGTTGGAAATCGTGTTGCGGATCCTGTGTGGCGTTTTCGAGAGGACGCCAAACAAACAGCGACGCTGTTTCCTTTGTGCCTTTTGATTACTCGCTCGATGGACGAGCGTCAACGATGCACGTGCAACTCGGTTATCCTTGCCACAGGCTTTAAAAGCCGAAAGAGAGTAATGGGAATTTCGTTTGCGCCTTCCAGGGACACGGAACAACACCGACGCGCCATCTACCTTCGCTTCGGCCGCGTTCTCATGAGTGTCGGGCTCTCGCGCGCCACGACGGCCTTCGTGAGAGAAAAATAGAGAAATAGTTTTGACTTTGAGGGACAATTTTTGACGTTCATTCTAGACACGAGGTAATTCTCTGTTTGGGAACCAGTGTCGGGGAAATTTTTATGCTTTAAGGGCCATTTTCAAGCGTTGCTTTCTCGCTCTAGGTGATTTTTATATATTGGGGATGTTGTTTGAAGTGTAAGGGATAATTTTGGGTGTTGATTTTTGATGCGAAATATTTTTAATTTGGGAAGTGGTGTTGGGGAAATTTTTATGTTTTAAGGGCCATTTTCAAGCGTTGCTTTTTCGCTTCGGATAATTTTTATTTTAGAATGTGATATTGAGGATATTACTTACAGTGTAAGGATAATTTTGGATATTGAGTTTAGACGCGAGATGAGTTTCATTTTGGGAAAATTATTGGATATTAAGGTCCATTTTCATGTGTTGGTTTTCTAGATCGAGATAAGGTTTGTTTTAAGAAAGCGTATTGGAATATTATCACACGTAAGAGGCTATTTTCAAACATTGCTTTTCAATTTGAGGCAATTCTTGTTTTAGAAAGCGATATTAGAATGTGATATCAGAAATAGTCGAGGTGATAAATTAAAACATTAGAAGACGAAGTCTATCGATGAAATCGAAGAATGCTATCTTTAATCCTCTCATGTATGTCAGCCATTTTTGACCAAACAATAAGACTCGAACGAAACGAAGGAATTTTTAGCATTTCCATCCCTATACTCTGATTCGTCTCGTGATATTTTACACAGAAAATTCTTCTTAATAAAAATATTTTACTAATAAACAATGCAAAATTTTCGATAAATTTTTATAAATTTACAATAAATTATAAGGTTAATAGTGTGTTATAAATGTGCACCAAAATCAGTGTTTCTCAACCTTCTCTCCTCTTCTGTCACCCAACTAATATGCTATCGAGTCACGTGCCACGCAGATGGTATCTATTAGTTGTAGCATACCTGACTGTGCATAATTCGCAAATTTGATATAATTCGGCTCTGCTCGCCTACTTGCTGAGAATATTCAACGTACCATCAATGGTACTTGTACCATAGGTTGATGACCATTGGAATAAATTCCAAAATAATTACAATTTTCTTCCTCTTCATACTCTATAACCAAATTAAGCATGGAAATCCTGTTCCAAGAGTATGTTTTCAGGTTATGTCTGCTTCTTTGTTTCGAGACCTAGTGGCTAATACTTTTCCTGGTTCTTTATTTCCTTTACCGATGATTCTTATATTAATGCTCGTTTGATTACTCTACGTCGAAAAGAATATTTAATCGCCTATGTCATTATAATTTCTCTGTAGCCTGCTTACTGTTAAGTAACCTCTGATAACCGCGTTAATCTATCAGATTACCTAACCTATCAGATTGTGCAACGAAATTCGTCTTTCTATTAAACAGTTTCAAAAATGTTCTCCAAATGCTGATTTATTATTATTAATTCTGAATTAATTCACACGTCCTATCAACCAATTGATAAATATTTAATCGTAAAAAAAACAAGTGCATCTTCGTATTCCAAAAAGAAAAAGAAAGAAAGAAAATTTGCATTCAAAGAGGATAGAATCAATTAAATACTGCAATTTTTCCAAATTTTGCTTTCAATAAGAACACGTGTAATCTAATGCGATTTAATATCATTTATACCTAATCTCATTAACACTAGAACTACCAATCCAGGCAAAATGACTGGTCCCAGAATTTTCCTTTTTGCAATCACCGAACACATACACCTGCTTTAAGAATAAAATTGGTATCAACTCGTATTAAGAAAGAACTCTAATCAATATATTCACTCATATTGTGAATATGTGCAGAAATTATTATAATCTGTGCACGTTATAGTTAGGTACCCATTAAAGATCGGCAGTTCTAGTGTTAAAACGACCAAAATTTGTAATTCCACGAACACGAATGCGACCAAAAATATTTCTCACGTAAGAATCTTCGATATTTTCACTCGCCGACACCGAAACACGGTGTCGAAAGATTCCTCCGTCAGATCGTCGTGCCTCTTCTCCTTTTATGGAAATATTCTCCCCCTTCGCGGTCTTCACCTCCGCGCTAATTGCATTCCTATCTTCCATCGACAATTAAACTTGAGAACTTGAGATAACCGGGCATTGTTAAAAGCACGAGCCTCGAACAATCGTCGCGTTGTCCCACGAGCTATCCACAAAGGAAAGTGCCGATACCATTTTTATTCTTCGTCCCAATCTCGAGGTCCGATGTCAGCTTCCGATGCATTCCGTCGAGATTATTAACGAATAACAAATAAGCGCGTATAAACTACGAGAAATGTCGCATCGCGTATTGTGTACTTACTCTCTGTCCCTATCTTCCCCTGGAACACGCTTATCGGGCCAATTTTTATCCAATATTATCGAATTTTTGTGGCCTGCAATCGCAGGAAACTACAATTCCCTCTACGTATTGTTTGATACAAGAATACTCTGATATTTGCATACAATTCTGCCTTTTTTCTACTTTTCTTTCTTTGTATTCTTGCATTTCTTTCTTGCAATTTTCCTTTTTATTTATTTTATTTTCTATACGTGTACACAGATATGTTTGAATTTTCTATTGGAAATATTTTGTATTTTTATATCTTTTATTTTTGTTTTTTTGTTCTTTGTATTATTGTATTGTTTGGAATTTCTTTCTCGCATTCTTCTACCTCCGTTTTCGCTGGATCTTCGTGATACAGGAATTCTTAATCGGAGTGAGTACAATCGATAAAGTTTTGTTTCCAAGAGATTCCGAATGAAGTGTCTCTTAATTAATTCCGAAGTTGAACGAGTAATTCTACTCTGAAAAGGTTTCGTGCGGCAGCAGATAGAAATGATGAATTTTTAATTTGAAGTCTTCTTGGATTAAATAGTTCTTAATTAATTCTGAAGTCAGGGAAGCATTTGTAAGGTGAAGTTCTAAATTGAAGTAAAACTGATGAATTTTCCTAAAGTAAATGTTTCTTAACTGATTCTGAAGTCGAATAAATATTTTATCTTTTAATAAATTTTTTAATAATAATATCCTCCGTTCGGAAGCTTCCTAAGTTAAATACTTCGTCGACACAGCTTTGGCTCATAAGTTCTCAGATTTACACAGCTTAGCCGTCAAAAGCTCCAAATTCGTGGACTTCCCAAATCGTAAATGCTTAAATAGGGAAACTCTCGTAATCATAACACTCTCACGCCAAAAGATTTCTATCTTAAATATCCCATTCTCAAAAATAATTAAATCGAAAACTGTTCCATTATTTTTGAAAACTACACAAAAATTCAAGAACTTTCCAAAATCGAACACAATCAGATCCAAATAAGAAACTTTAATCGCAATATTTCCCCAAATATTTCAATCTCGACAATAATCAAATTAAAAATTTCCTTTTCCATCGATAAACTTCAACAAGATATCGATCATTATATGTCGAACTATTTCGATAACTCCGTCCCATGAAAAGGGAGAAATCGTATTTGAAATATTTTAATAAATATTTCTTTATATTATGATAATAATCAGATTAAAAATTTCCTTTTCCATCGATAAACTTCATCAAGATATCGATCATTATATGTCGAACTATTTCGATAACTTCGTCCCATGAAAAGGGAGAAATCATATTTGAAATATTTTAATAAATATTTCTTTATATTATGATAATAATCAGATTAAAAGTTTCCTTTTCCATCGATAAACTTCATCAAGATATCGATAATTATATGTCGAACTATTTCGATAACTCCGTCCCATGAAAATGTAGAAATCGTATTTGAAATATTTTGCTCGCACAAAAAGCAAATAGTCGATTGTGAACGACATTTCGAATTTTGAATTAACATGTAATCGAAAGAGGCGAACGAAATTATGTAACAACGACCGGGTTATCATGCTCGATTTTTCTCCCTCATTTCTTTCTTTCTCTTCATTCAGAGTCACGCAGCCGATCTATGCTCGCGAATTTCAGAGTTATCGGGCTTCTCCAGCTGTAAGCCCCATGAATTTTTATCGTTCTTGATACAGCTTGCGTCATGGTGTCTCCATTTGATCGAATAGAACGCAAATAAATTGAATCGGCCCGATAAGGGGCAGTTAAATAGAACAAAACGATCGTTGCTCGAACCTAACGAGCGTCCTTTCACTATCGCCGAGTGCATGTTACAAATAAACAAAATGACTAAGCGATTCGAACGAGCGAAGTCCACGATCGTTGTTTTAGAAACGAGGCTCTGTAACTTTTTATCAAAATTCTATCTTCAGGGACAATATTGCACGATTTTCATCCGAATCGATGTACCGGGTGTCTGATAACTGGCCTAAATACAAATCACTGGCTACAAACTCAGACGATTCACCTTATAAAAATAAGTCGAAATGGAAAAATAAAATTTTTCCCTTCGTGACTTCGTTTTGGAGAAAATTGTGTTCGAAAATTGGTAGGCTGAGCACAAATTTAATCGAATTTCCCTTTTTTCAAATAAAAGAAATACTTTGTGAATTCTTATCAATCACGATTTTCTTAAAGGAAAAAATATTATTCTAATTTCTTGCAGTTAAAAATTCCAAATTCTTAGTAATAATTCTTAATATTTTCTCAAATTTAGTAATCAGAGTAAAAGAAATCGAGCAATTCTGCAATTAATATTTCTCTTTCATCGTGTCTTTATTTTTCGTAAGGATGTGTAGGAATCATGTTTTTTGAAATGCACGCAAAAATTTATACAAAATTCACGGGTACATTCTAGTTAAATTATCCACTTAAACGAGCACGGAACTCATATTGAAATCTCTGAAGCGCCCCCTACTTAGGAAACAACCCACGCGCCATCTGGCGCCAGTTAATTTTCGCCCGCGATACTCGTCCCACTTTCAACCCCTTTCGCAGTTAAACCCTCGAATTTCGTTCCAACTTCCGTAGTTAAAAAATCTCGTCAATTTATAAAGATCATACTTAAAAGATACTCCTCTACCTTGCCAAAAACGAGTCGTACAACACCTCGAGCGCCACCTGTCCTCGTTGTCTCGTAACTGAGACTCGGCGAAACGTTCCAAACAAGCTTCCTGTTTAACTTTCATTTCATTTCGCTCGAATGCAACAGGTAAACGTTCAAAGTTGGCCCAGCAGCTTTCGTTCGAGCCTCGCGAAAATTCCGTCTCACCTCTTCATCATATAACCCTATTCTTCCTTTGTGGAACTATAATAGGTTAACTTTAACGCGCGAATGGTTCACTCCATTGAGAAAGTGAAACGAATCTCGTGTCTTAAATATAGCAGTGAAAAATCAGGTGTTAGGGTTTCCTGATAGGATTCCAGTGAATAGGTACGGCTTCCCAATTTTAACGACCTTGTGGTACAACGACCTACGTTCTCAAGGTCAACGTGCTGAGGAATTTTATTCTTTATAGACAATTAGCATACAACTTTTACTTCAAAGATATCCACGAAGGTTCAATATTACCTGTACATTGATATTTTTTAATTAAGAATCTTTTATTTCTATTTTCTTTTAATTTTATTTTAAGACAGGCTATTTTGAGGTTATTTTAACGAGTAAACTGTTGGAATAAATGAAATTTGTTATTATATTCCTCTGGAGATAATAAATATTTTTCTATTTATTATCAAATAATACAAATACTGTTTCTAATCTAACCTAACTTTAATCTGAACCTAATTTAAATTCTTAAAAAAGAGTATGTATTTATTAAATTATAATATGTACATATTTATGTGTATACTAATAATATTATTACGTATACATGTATAGTGTCAAAGATAATTTTATGTGTACATCTAAAACCTAACCTAATCTAAAAAGGTTATGTGTACAATACTACAGTGCTCAAGACATTGACCTTAACGACCTACCCCAATGTGATCAAAATCAATAAAGTGCATTCAATTTTCAATAATTATAAATTACAATTATCAATAATAATATTCGCTATTTTCAATTTCAATTGAAATCCATCAACCCTCGTGATGCCTGATGTTCCAACCCCAGTCGTCGTATCATCCCCTGATAGCCCACGTTTATACCGTTTCATCTCCAGTTTGACGGCCTTTGTTCAACCGTAGAGGGGTGCACGCGGTGTTTCCGACCGTAAATCGTGGAACTTCACGTATGGCGTCGTGACATTTCCAGTCAGGCAATTTATATCGATCGGATAACGTCCTGGTTATACACGGGAGCTTTCGACGGGTGTCGAGTATCGTCGTTTCCGATACCATCGGCTGATACAAGCTTGGCAAATCGTTCCACCATGCCTCTTCGCCCTAGTGCTTCCTGAAACTCGATGCAGCTTCTGGATGAGGGACACGCCTCGCTTATTGTTAACCCTCATAGGCACTGGTGCATGCGTGTGTGTACTGTTTGAGGTTTAATGGAATTTTGAACATTGGCTTGATGAGTTGCTTTGATGTTCCTGTGTTTTGGAATATTTTTAATTTTCTTTGGAAATTGCATTGTTAATTTAGGAAACTATTTTGATGTATTATGAAGTTCTATAGATTTTCATTAGTAAGGGTGCTGTTCTTTGCTTGAAATATTATTTGGATCTATCATAGAATTTTTTAGATTCTTTTTATGGCTGTAGGATCTATGGTTCGAGGTACTTTTGGATAGGCTATGGAATTTCTTAGATTTTCTTTGAAAATTATATTATTTATAGGTTGGCATACTATTTGGGTGTATTATGGGATTCTACTGATTTTCTTTGGAAATCGTGCTATTCTTGGCTTGAGATATTATTTGGAACGATCATAAAATATTTTTAGATCTCTTTCCATGATTTCTATAATTGGTATCTATAATTTGAAATGCTTTTTAAATGTGCCACTGCTCATAATTTAAAGCTCATACTTTAATTAAGATTTTTGAATTCCATTAATTCAAATAACAGAGATGTCCGAAATACGAAAAGAGTCGAATCCCAAAATTTTGAAAGACCTCGAATCCACAATCTATTTATTTTATTTCAATCGTACTATTTTTCTTTCTATAGATAGATTAATTAAAAAAAAAAAAAAAAAAAAAAAGAAAGGAAAAAGGCAAAAGGTATTCGAAATACGAAAGGTTTGCTTTCCTCTCGTTTGGCAATTTGTGTCAGCCTCGATGGTATAGTTGTGCCAACAATTTATCATCGGCGTCCTGGTGGGATTCTTAAAATCTGAGCGATTCCACCCCTATTAAATTCGGATCACGATACACCCACTGACGTCACTATCCGCATAAATCTGAGAACGATATCGGACAATGACGTAATCGGACATCCATGATCGGAATATTTACTCGAGCCATTAAACGTTACACAAGTGTGAGCAACATCGTCATGAATATTCCCTGCATATACACTGCACTTGCACTGTGCTTGCTATGGCTAAAAAGAAATTACGGTCGCTCGACAAAAATTGCATAAATCTTATTGAATTCGCGTCTCTCGCCGCGAATTATAATACTTTTGCACGAGACAAACGAAGCAGGAAATGGAAATAAACGAATTAATATGCAAAACTAATTTAGATTCGCCAGCAAGCATGATCGTTAAAATTATTCGTTATTTCGTTAAATTCCCATTAAACTCGTTCGATTCTCAAATTACGAATCATCTGCCGTAACTGTAAAAATTTCAAGTGGAAGGATTAGAGGGAAACAAAGTTCGACGAGAGATCAATAGGCCACGAGTTATCCACTGGTACGTTTAATTGTAACTACGAATGATTATGTACTTAGCCGCGGCCATTAGAAAGTAATGGGCATCGTTGAATAGCGAAATAACTTGAACTTTGATAAACGTGGGTAGATTGGAATTAACAATAACAGACGGTCGTAAATTATTGAGATTCGCGTGAACGAATTTCCAACGCATCGGTTGATCACTTCGGGATTTTACTTCTATCAACCGGAAGCACGATAATATGCTTCCCACGAATGGTCCTACGGTGGAAAGTTTCGTTGTTTCGGGCAAGATAACGAAGTCAAACTGGGAAACAATGTCGCCCGTTGGGCCTTGGTTTCATACGTCACGAAGTTACTTTGTAGATAATCAACTAGCTGGGATTTGGGAAGGAATGCTGGAGGAGTAAGGGGGTTTCTTAACCTCTCAACTCGGTTGTTACGAATCGTTACAAATTTTTTGGACTTAATATGAAATAAATTCAGAGATGCACCAGGAATACAGGAAATCTTGAGTAAATAAATAACATATAAATAGCGATGAAATATATCAATATTGTAGTAATATATATTATATAAAATATATAATTGGAATACTGGAGGAGGAAGGGGGTTCCTTAACCTCTCAACTCGGTTGTTACGAATCGTTACAAATTTTTTGGACTTAATATGAAATAAATTCAGAGATGCACCAGGAATACAGGAAATCTTGAGTAAATAAATAACATATAAATAGCGATGAAATATATCAATATTGTAGTATAATATATTATAATATATATATAACTGGAATATTCTTTCTCTCCTCGATAAAATTTATTTGATTTATCTCTTAATGTGATTTTAAATGGAATATTCTCATAAGTACTGTATTTATTCCTTCTTTTTTTACATTTTAATTAAAATTTCAAGCGAATATTGTTTAATAAATAATATTTAATCTAGCGGCTATCATGAAAAATATTTTCATTTGAATTATTGGTTATTATTTAAATATAGATATATTATAGAATATTTACAATTTTATAAATATATTTTTCATACAATAATATATACGTGGTACTTCATTTTCACATTAAATGTAATCGTGAATTACGATTAAAGATGTAAGTATATACATATATAATATTATTAATAATTCACAATTATATTTAAAGTGAAATAAATTAAATAATTAATTAAAGTGAAAATAAAGTACCACATGGTATATTACGTGAAAAATATCCTTACGAAATTGTAAATATTATATAATATATTTATATCTGAATAATAAGCAATAATTTAAATGAGAATATTTTCACGAAATATTTTTCGTGACAGTCGTTAAATTGAATGTTATTTATTAAATAAGATTCGTTTAAAATTTTAATTGAAATATAAGAAAAAAAGGAATAAATACAGTATTTATGAGAATATTCCATTTAAAATCATATCAAGGAATAATTCAAATAAATTTTAACGAAGGGAGCAGGAATATTCCAACTTATATTATCAGCAATCCCTGTATAAATTAATAACTTATTCCACGGCACAATGGACACAGAAGAAATTTAACGGATTTAGCATTTTTGTTCGTTCAGAGAGCTATTTTACCGGCGCTGGAACCTTTTCTTAACTATACGTGAGAATAAATGGCGCCAGGAATAACAGGTTCCTCCACCTGTTGAGTATCCCTGAGTTAGGAGGACAATTCTTTTAATAAAAAGTATTGACACGTCCTTCTTTGAAGAAACGTTCTGAAATGGCCAAGCGAAGAGCACTTGCTCGCGTACCTTTGAAATTAGTTCGCCATTTTTGTGGGATCCTTCACGGTTTCGAAACCGAGCTCCCATTTTCCCCTCTTTAGTCCTCAAACGAAGAGTACAGATTGTTTTCCAGTAAAGAAAGAGATATTCACGCGAACATAATTAATTTATTTCTGGATTCTTTATCTCGGTTTATCCTCTACCTCGCGTATCTCGCGGGCCATTGTTCTATTGCATAAAATGAATTGTCAACGCAGAGGTTATTCGCTCTGCACGCTCCGGTTAGATAATTACAAAGAAGGAGTAAAAGAGAATGTTCGATAAGATCTAACGAAAGAACACGTGCTAGGGGAATCGGTCGCAAGGCGAGCGTGCCGTTTATCAATATAGCATTGTAATAATTTTGATTTATCTGAACGAACGGTTGTTATTGCTGCCGCGAAACATTACTCGGTCGGTTGGAAAATTTCTTTGTGACGTGTCTCCCCGGCAAAGCAGCTGCTGCGAACGTTCGTGAGAAACGAGGACCTCGTTTCAGAAGGCATCGGAAAAGCATCTCCGATTGCATTTTAATCGAAATTCTACAAAATTTCCAGTGTTGGAATTATAGTAATTCGAATCAGTATAAAAAGTAGAGGAAAAGTTATGCATATGAAAATTGAGATCTACCGGTGTGGGTTTGGTGTCTATTATGTATAACCACGGCCCTGATGACGCTAGACGCGCGAACAATGGCCGCCTGGCGGCAAAATCCCGCTCACGCGTTCCCCATATATATTTTATCGTCTGTCAGCATTGCACATCACCCTAATATTGTTTCCGGGTGATTTCTTCTTCAGAAAAGACTGCAGAACACGATGCTGTGTAGACATTTCGTGTCAGATAAAGAACTTCTCGTAAAAATACAGGAATATTCGTAGAAAATACGCTCGAAGACTTATTTTTGAATTTTGATATACAATTATAGTTATTCAAAAGTACGAATAATTTTAATTAGGGATATTTATAAACTCGGGATACTCGCACCTAACTTTTAAGACAAAAATTAACCTTCTAATATTCTTACTTTTAACATAGTATTACATTTTAGCTAAAAATCGAGCGATTTTAGGAAAACTCAGAATTTTTGAAAATTTGCGGTGATTGATAAAGCAATTTTAATTACAGATTCGTTTTCAGGAAAGTAAACTGTAAAAGAATTGCCTAATGGATAGTACAAATTAGGGAAAATGTAAAAATTTGAGAGACAGTATTATTGCATTATAATTTAATTCCTAGCAGTAGAATATTTTATCCCATTTTAATTTATAATATTAATATTTATATCCTTAAAAATACAGTAATAATTGAATTTATAATATTAGAATATTTTACGTTGCTGTAATTTATTTTATTAATATTTATATCATTGCACGCATATTACTTAATAGTAATATAGTAGTAATAGTGCAATATACAATGGTAAGTGTATTTTTAAAATACCGAAAAATGAATAGAATTTATCAACTAATCGTCGGATATTAATTTCCAAAATTCCCAAACTATTTTCACGAAAATTCCCCTATTTCTACCAAAATTCTGCTCGACAATTTACGAACTCTCGCATGTAATCAATGGCGAAATTATTTCTCTCGAATATACCGAAATGCGAATTTCGAAGCACTTCGATTTCGAAACGCGCCGATTCATCGTGCAAACTTGAAACGAACACTCTAAATAATCGTTTTATTCCGTTTCGTTCGAATCTCGGACTGTATCGTGCCGTGCGAAAAACACGGCTAACGGAACAATGCGGGGCGAAGCGTTGAAAAAGCTCGCGAAATGCGCGCGAACTTTGCCATTAAAGTGCAGCCTCGTGAATATTGAACCGTTCAATTATCCTGACGCTCGAGCGCGACCGCACGACACGAGTTCGTCAAACATTTGTTAAATTGAATCCCATCGCGTTCGCAGCCAGCGTCGTCGTGCATTTTCATTTTTAAATGCCGATGCAAATGTCGAACGACCAACATACCGTGTGCGTCGCAATTAGAAAGTACAAACATGCGGTATACAATTTTTTGAGACGCTCGAATTTTCGTGTGACGCGTGGACATTGTACGAGGAAGTTTGAATTTTATTTTTCTATTTTTTCTTTTGGAAACTGGGACTCCTTTTATTTAAGTATTTCTTCAATTTCGTGTAATTAATTGCGTAGAAGTGCTTTTTGAATAATTTTTTATTTTCCTCGATGGGCAATATTTTTATTGCGTGGTGCGTGCAAATTGAGTGAAAATGCTTGAATTTCTATTAGAATTTGGTAATAATTTTCTATGGTAATTATTTATCTTTTTGTAATTATTTATGTAGTGGTTTTGTTAAATAATTTTTGTTTTTCGTAGGTGACCAATATTTTTATTGCGTGGTGCGTGGAAATTGTGTGAAAATGCTTGAATTTCTATTAGAATTTGAAAATAATTTTCTATGGTAATTATTTACTTTCGTGTAATTAATTATATAGTGGCTTTGTTGAATAATTCTCGTTTTTCGTAAGTGGCCAATATTTTTATTAATTATTTAATGCGTGGAAATGAAGGTGTTTGAATTTCTTGAAAAATTGGAAGTAATTTTATATAGTGTTTGTTTATTTCCGAGTAATTAATTATGCAGTGAATATTTTTGTTTAATGCTTTCAATTTTTAAAATGAATTTTATTCTTTGTTGGCAGTCCATATATTTATTTCTCTTTTTGCATGTTCTTTTCTTTCTTCGCGATACGTTCTCATCGTAAAAAAGGAGGCCCAGGTGTACAGATGGAAATAAAATGTTTTGTGCATGGGGTGTTATGGAAGGAAGGATTTGAGAGTCTGAGAGTAGCGAAGGAACGAAGAATGATCGGGTATATTTTTCGGTTTTTGAAAATCGATACTTTTAATGGAATTAAAAATTTATATTATTACTATTCATTAACAGTGAAATCGAGAATTTCTATCTCACGTTAAATTAACTAATTTCATATGCATTTAATATCATATGTATTTCTCATAATTCATATGGAATTTTTTTCTTTTGTTTTCATATAATAATTTTAAATAAATTCCACAGAGTATTAATTACCATGGAAGTACGAAAAACGGGAGAAATTATTTAAAAAATAAAAGAATCGAAATATTTTTAACTATTTTCAAAATACTGAAAATATCAAAGGAATTTCTCTGTAAAATATCAAATGATTAAATTTCACGAATCATTTCAAACAGATAGAAAATTCGTAGCATCATGAAAACGTGACGTTAGATATCAGCAAAAATAATCAGTGCAAAAATTTCCAAATAAATACAAACATGCAAATGTTTTCCCTACTCCCGTTACACTCCAATATTTTTTACCCTCGTCACACTCGCATACTTCGTACCCCAGCATCCATAAAACAACCAAAACACTAGGTCATGATTCGTGCTCTTATTACACCCTCGCAAATTTCACCCCTTTTGTATGCTCAAAACGTTCACGAAACAATCGAAATTCCCATAACTCCGTGAAATAAACTAAAACAATTCGAGACGAAAGAAATAAAATCAACGAAACCATAAAAAAAGGAATTAATAATATTCTCTTTATTCTCGTATTCACATCCGAACCCCGAATTTTTGCCAAAAATTTCACAGCGTTTGCTTCAATTTTACCTTTATTTCGCATACCTTGACAAAGTCCAAAATCCAATTGTAAAATATCAGATTACAAATTTAACATTCCTTTACCGAGAATAATAGAATTAGACCATAGCCTAATGAAAACTGGAAGTTTTAAAATTGTTAAAATTGCAAAATGCGATGATTCTGCATGCATGGAATAAGAAGAGAGAGTACATCAGCGACTGTCGCAAGTTGAGAAGGGTACCTGAATCCTGGAAGTCGAGCATCCTTTCCTAAGAGGAACCCTAAGAGAAGGTTAGAGGTTGCGACGAGGGCGTGACAACACCTATGAGGTTTTTGCGGACGATTTGCATTATGCAAAGGGCCCTTTGAAGACACGTTGCAGCTCGAGAGGAACGGGATTCACGGGGAAGGAAAGGAACGAAACAAGGACTACGACGAGGATCACACGGGGCGCCGTAAACGCCCACGAGCTCGTACCCACGAACGAAACACGCCTAAACGCGAAGCTACACGAGCTCTCACTCGGTGGTCCGGATATATCGCGAGTTATTGCACAGAGAATACGCATGACGGTGTGTTACCACGCACGTGTGCGACAAAGTGCGAGAAATCGATGTACACACCCCGATGAAAGAACTCCTGCGGAGCGAAATTGCAGGGTATTTCCGGTTTGTTGTTTCTTTGGAAATTTCCGCCATTTTTTGACTCCGAGCCACCAGGAGCGCGAGAACACGTCGATTTTATTGAATGGAAGAACCCGCGTGGGATGAAATTAGTTTATAGTTTGGGGCTACTTTTTTGCGTCGAGGGCGACAAAGGGACAAAAATTGGGCGTCGGGGTGTCGAGCCGTGGTATCAGACGTGTATTCGAGAAAGCGTAAAAATCGATTTTCTTCAAGGATAAAATTTTATTCGAGCGAAATTATTTTTCATTTCAGAAGTGCTTCTTTGCTAGAATTTTTTGATATTTTGTTTCAAGCTAGAGATACGCGTAGGTATATATTTATTTAAAAAATAGAATCGCGTTGGAATAAAATTATTTTCCACTATAGATGTATTTATCTATCTTCGTTTTAATTTTTTCGATATTTTGTTTTAAAATAGAAGTACGCGTGGGTATATATTTATTTAAAAAATAGAATCGCGTTGGAATAAAATTATTTTGAATTATGAACGTATTTATTTATCTTTCCTTTTTATTTTTGAAATTTTGTTTTAGGATATTAGATACATACATGATTACGCGTATAGTAAAGGAAAGAATGAAAATTGTTTTTTTTTGAATAAAAGAATACATTTGCAATGAAATTACTCGTATTCCAGATGTTCTTTTGTGTTGTAGATATTCCAAATTCGGTTTCAAAATTCCAGTGGAAGCTTTATTGCATCTAGTGCGTTAAAAGCACTGCTTTGTTTAAAAGAAAACGAGAAATGGCCATCAATTTCAGAAAAGTATAATACTTATTGGCCAACAAATTTTTGGCCATCAAACAAATTAATATATGAAATTAATATAAAAAAATGAAATCAATAAAAAGGTAGAATTATTATCAATCATTACATTTCATTTAAAAATATTTTCCTTACTTATTAGGCAACTCATTTATATATTATATATATTAGACTGTATTATATAATACAGCATAATGTTCTAGTATACTATTTCCATGAATAGTATTATTATCGATTATTAAATTCCATTTAAAACTATTTTTCTTACTTATTGCCCAAACTATTATGTTTAACACTATATTATATAATACAACATAACTTTTTAATATACTGTTTTCATAAATAGTATTATTATCGATTATTAAATGCCATTTAAAACTATTTTTCTTACCTATTGCCCAAACTATTATGTTAATTCTTATACTACATATTATATAACATAGCATTTGTATTTTATATGTATAATATATAACACTATATTATATAATACAGCATAACTTTCTAATATACTATTTCCATAAATAGTATTATAATCGATTAATAAATTCCATTTAAACCTATTTTTCTTACTTATTGCCCAAACTACTATGTTAATTCTTATGCTATATTTATACTATATTATACTATACTTGTACTATATTATATTATACTATACTATACTTATACTATATTATACTATACTTGTACTATATTATATTATACTATACTATACTTATATTTACTATGTTTATACTATATGATATTGTTATACCATATTATATAATATAGCATAATTTTTCGTACAACCAAATAACATTATTATCAATCGCTAAATCCCATTGGAAAATATTTCCCCAGTCTCCGCTCACCCCAAGCGATTCAGTATCAGGATTAAACACCCAGATGAGCCATAATTTCAGCGTCCTTCATCCACCATAATTTTCGTCACGTCGAATACACCATCGACGTGGCACTCGATTCGGGTTCCTCGAATCCACCGAGACCATCGCTAATCTTGCTGGTCCTGAAAACGTGTCCGGGACGCGTTGCAGGATATCCCTTGGCCGGTTTCAATTCGCAGGAAATCCAGCGTCTAGCGGGGGACCGGCCGCGAGGGTGTGCCACCCCTGGCGCGAGGGCTTGCGAGGATTCCAGCCTCTCATCCGGGAGATTCGAGGAAGATAAAGAAAGCTTCGTATCCTCTGCTTGAGAATTAACCGAGCATCCCTCGATGAATCTCGGAAATACCCGCCGGAGTCGATTTCCCTCACCTTTGGGTAAGCCCGTCTCCCCTGTTCCTCCATTTTCCTCGATCTTCGACCACCCTCCGCGGCTTTTCCGCGGCTTTATTAACGCGAACTTCTCTTCTACCCTAGCGTGCAACACCGGCTTTCTTCGTTTCTTCCATTTCAAATAGGATAAGGGATAAAATTAGAATCGCAGAGATCGATTTATGGCAGCGTAAGGATAATTTCAATAATAATAAGGGTAATAAAGATAATTTCAATTTTTAATTATAATCAAATGAGTAATTATAATTATGGGCATTAGTAAAGTCGGGATACTCGCACCAAATTTTCAAGACGAGAATGTACCCCCTAACGTTCTTTCTTCTAACATGATATTAGATTTCAGACAAAAATCGTGCGTTTTTTTAGGAAAATTTGGAATTTTCGAAAATTGAGGATGATTAGTGGAGCAGTTATAGAATACGGATTCGTTTTCAAGAAATTATATGCAGAGATCGATTTATGGCAGCGTTCCTTCGTACAATTGTTAATCGTGGATGTTATATTTAGATGAATATATTGTAGGATTATTGCTAGATTAATCCTATGCAAACAGAGATCTGCGTGTTTAATAAATAACCACTCCTTTTTAATAACGAAACAAGTTTGTTTAAACTGAAATATTACACTAAGTTTCTCTCAATTCTTTCTTTGCAAAAATGTTTAGAAGAATGTGACAGAATAAAAGTTATGTGAGAATTGTCAGAGAGAGTTACATACACACGTATGTAACGATTAATAAGAGCGAGAGAGAGGGAAAAGAATTTTCTACAAGCTGTCAATCAATTTTTTGTTTAAAATAGTTTATTGCGAGTTGTTTTTATTATTTAAATACCATTATCTAAATGTACTAATGTGTTAACTATTGAAAAACGTAGATGATATTGGTGTGCATTTCTATCCACTAGAAGAATTGCTGAGTAGATATTACAGTTTAAAATTCCCGTTGAACAGAGTTATCGAAGGAATGGTTTGCAGGATAAGCAATGATTTAAGATCGATGTTCTTTCCCAAGCAAAAATTATCTCCGTAATACCGAGCATAAACTTCCAATGATATTCCCCCCATGGGAGTTTCACCATAGCCATTACTCATTACTATCTCAATAACACGTAAAGAAAACGGTGCGAATAATTCGTGAAAAATTTGCTAGCGTGGCGAGGAACGGAGAACACCGAGAGCTCTGAGAATATCGCGAATGGCAACGCGAGTTTCCTCTCGCCTTTTATATTCTCTCTCATTTTCTCCTCTCCCCTCTTCATTCTCGCGAAGTGCGTCGTTCCCCGCTTTCGTTATTAAAAGAAAAGTCCGCGAATTGTTCCCGAAGATGCGCTCTCCTCTCTGCAATGAAACGGCGTCTCGGGCAGCAGCAAAGTGGAATTCTAATAACGTTAATGGTCTTCGCGAAACTCGAAAAAGACTCGCGAATTCTGCTCCGAAGATTTACATCCACCAACTTCGACGTTCGTCTCAGCGATCTTAAAGCTACCGCGAAATCTTTTGTAATGGCTTTTTAAGAAGTGGAACATTTGTTTCGGTGTAGCTGAGATTGAAACCGTCCTGGAAACAACTACTCCGAAGAAGAAAATTACGAAGAACCGAGAAAATGTCACGGTTAGGACTTAAACCACTAGATCGCGAATAAAAGTCTCACATAAATATCAATAGCAATCTTTATAGAGTTCGAAGTAACATTTATGTCCAGCTAGTCCGACAATTTTCGTATTTTAAATATACTACGACCCCTATATCTCAAGCCATAAAACGGTCGCACAGGAGACAGGAAGAATTACAGTTCCTCCCACAGACCCAAAATACCATCAACCGACCACGCATACGTTCGAATACGCGATAACAGCGACACCAACAATCATAGATAACGATCCTCGATCATCACGCTATCTCTGTCCTCCCGAGTTCGAGCCAACTCGCCTACAAACGCCATTCCGTTAATCTCCAACCGCCTGCGTTAAAGATTATACCCCAAGCAGCCATCATTCGACGCCCATGTATGCATCCAACAATAACAGACCAATGGTCCTTGCAAGAATTCCCAATTTATTGTCATTAGATCTAAGAAACGCCTAACCAAGTCCCGAATCTCGCCTGGCGCCCAGAACTCAACAGCGCTGCGCCGCGGCGGCAGCGCGAAGCATGATCGCGACCGCGAGACTTTATCCCCGCGAATCGCCGGCCCAATTAACTCGCATTCGAAACGTACAACTGGGTTCATTGCATGGCGAATCACGCTAAACGGACGGTCTGAAGCTACCGAGCCACGCCCTGGTCGATGTCTCCTTCGGATCGTTCCCTTGGCAAAGTTTAAAGAGCCCTTCGTGAATGAGTCTGGAGTCTATGGAGAAATTACGGTGTAGTTAGTTGGGAATTTCGAAGGTTTCCTCGCGTTCTTCCAATGAATATTTTAATTCTTATTTCCACGAAGAATGGTAATAAGGTTTGCGCTTTTCTTTGGCAAAGTTTCGAGGGTTCGTTGTTTGTGAACGAGTCTCGGGTCTCTGACGGAACTATGCTGCGACGGGTAGGTATCCGGAAATTGTTCAGATTTCAATAGGATTTCCCCACGAATATTTTAATTTTTATTTCGACGGAAGTCTTGTGTCTCTCTTCGTGAAGTTTGAAGAGATCGTTCTTCGCGAATGAATGTGGAGTCTCCGAAGAGGTTATGGTTGTGGTACGAAATGGGAAGTAGTTGTCTGTGAATTATTCAGGATTAACTAGGGTTTTGCGATGAATATTTCAATTTCTGTTTCGACGACGTATCGACACTTCGATCATATTTAAATTAATTTTAAAATTCACACAGTTCAACGAGTCCAAAATCTCTTCAAAAATTATCATAGTAGCACAGTTATTATATTTATAGCTATATTATCACTAGATTTACGAAACCCGTCAATTTGACGGGAAGGTCGCCCCAATTATACGATGGTAACAGATTTAGTTAACTTATATTAAGACTGTTAATATAATATATAATTAATATTATATGAATAAATTAAACTAATCGTTAAAAAAAAGGCACGTGGTTTCCTTTACCTGTCAATTTGACAGGTGTCCTTAGAAACAGGTATATAGATAGCGTCCGTAAACCTAGTGTTATAGCTATTATATTTATAGTTATATATTTATCAGCACAGATAGGTATGTGAGTGTTTCCCTGTTCTCGCAGAACTTAACGTTTTATTTTTTCCAAATTCACGCGCAATCTCTTCAGGAACTGTAGTTCCAGGTCTCGCTGGATCTTGCCAATGAATATTTTAATTTTTGTTTCCTACTCGTGCCTTTCCTTGACAAAGTTTAAAGGCTTGGTTGTTCGCTCCGAATGAGCCGAAAGACTCCGAAGGGATTATGGTACAGCGCGAATCTGAATAATTCACTATTCAGGTCCCACTGAGTTTCCTCGCAGAATATCTTAATTTTTATTTCCACGTCGAAGGACAATAAGATCCCCGTATCTTCCCTCCGCGAGAAGTTCAAAGACTCCTTGCTTCGTGAATGAGTCTACACCCTCCGGAGGGGCCACGGCACGCCACGGCGAGCGAGTATCCGTGAATTGTTCAGCTTTGGCTGGCTTCTCTGAATGAATATTTTAATTTTTATTTCCACGCGGAATGATGAAAAGGTTCGCGTCATTCATCGAGCAGGTGTCGTTAGACTGATCCAAGGGGGCTGCACGAGGCAGGCCTCGGTCTCCGGCACTGGAGAGGGTAATCTGTTGCACAGGAGTGGCGACTGGGCCGCGACGGCGTGCGGTTTCCGTGCATAATGACGCTCCCGTGGATTATGGTCGTGACGCCGCTTCTCTCCGCGAAATATTCTGGAAGCTGAATCGATCGCGGACGCGGCCGTGCTCTGTAGCCCCTGGCCTCGTGTGCACGTCGCCGGATCGGCCTGCCTGCTTTCTTCCTACACCCCTGTCCGCCCTTTTTTCCTCTCGTTCCCTGTTTTCCTCTTTATCGACCTTTCGCCACTTTCTTCGCTGGAGTTCCCTCGCGTAAGCTCCCAATTCCCAAAAGTTCCTCGGATTCACTCGGTTACCGGACCGATCTGTGCTCTTCGCCATCCGTGCCCTTCGAAATCCTAGGATTCGTACCCCTTTGCATTTTGGGACAACGAATTTGTTAAAGGTAATTATATAAGAATTTTTTGGAATATCTTTTCGTGTTTATTTTGATTATTTTCTGAGCTTATTTCATTTTTCCAGGTGGCTTCGTTGCTGGCAAACTGTGGTGATTTATGAAAGGAACTTCTCTTTTTCTCTGGATCACTTTGCGAAATATTGCTGGTTCTATGAAACGTTTCTTCTTCGTTTAGACACCACCGAATTTATGTTCTGGCTGTTTTAGACAGAGAAAGAAGGATTATTTTATTTATATATAATAAAAGTTGAAAATTTAATTATCGAAATTGAAGAAAATATTAATAAATGGACGTTGGTCGGAGTTAATTATCGGTGGTGAAACGAAGGTAATTGAAAAAATATGTCTTCGTGACATTATGGGATCCAGTGTTTAGTACGATATCCTATTACACAACGAAACTCTGTTTCTCGATCCACCCAAAGGACAAGTTCTAAGTACCTCGAAGCGGGGAATATATAAAATTCATAAGTAAAAGGCCACTTCCATAAATTCGTAATTTAAGGACTCTATATCTTAGCTTGTTATTTTCTCTGCCTTTTCGTACCTCTTTTCCCGACCGTGAATTTCGTTTATTTTTAAGCTCGATGCTGTGGGATTTCGTGGAATTAATTTCTCTTTGATTCTAACCTTGGTTTTACGTCGTTCCTTCGATTGTTCCCCGGGCATTCCTCATCCCATTCGAATCGTGATGTTCTGCCATTGGATTAAATCGAGAATATTTATCGAAATCTCGTTGCATCGAATTTTAATTATTTTTGAAATGGAAAGGAAGAATATTTTTTTTAAAATTATTAAAGGTTGTTAAAAAATGATTGAAGCAATGATAAAGAAATAAATAAACAGAGGAAAGGTGGTTGGAGAAAATCAATAACCACGGTGTCCTTCGTTACGATTCGTATTATAAGCTGTAATTACCAGAAAGAAAGATCGGGAGTCGGCGTGACGTGCGGATATTATAATTACGAATTAACATTCCTTTGTGTCGGCGAAACAAGAGCGGGGAACGTTTTTCACGCTGGCTCGTGTACACGTTTCATCGGTGCGGTCTTAATTTCGCATTTTCTAGATTAAACTATCGTGTCGTGTGCGATGGTGTAACGCGAGGCAACGAAAATAAACGCGTCCGCCACACGCAGTAGAATATGCCCCTCATATGTCAGCCGGCCGGCTGATTTAAATTTACGAGTTCTGAAAAATTGCTGCTACCTTCGTGATCGAAATTAAACCGCCAATTTTGCCAACCACCGTTAAATATCGATAAATTTCTCGTTAAAATAATTAAACAGAAACCGACAGTTTTTATTTGTCCAAAAATAAAACATTTTTCTTTTACAAAAAGATGAACGCGAAGTAAGTCGGAGTAAAATTAAAAGCGAAATCCTTTAATTTCATTTTTATCCCTTCGCGATCGAAATTGCATTAACTCCGGAGAAAAATGTGTAATAAAACAATGAGAATACTCGAATTAAAGGAGAACGAGGAAACGAGCAATTTAAATTAAAATTGGAGGAAATCGTTCGTTCGGAAAGTTGCAATTTCTGTCTGCAAAAGTTTAGAAATCAAATTAATTTGTTGGAAAATTCGTTTATGAAATTTGGCGAGAAATGTTTGACGTAGACAGGTAATTTCGTGAGGGGATTATATCCGGTGAGAGATTTTCTTTTCAACGTCGAAGGTTCTTTAAAAGATAATAAAGCAGCCGAGATTCTTTGAAATTTTTAAAACGGCGCACTTGAACTTTACATCGTGTCCTTCGCTTTAGCTCCTTAATTTTTCTTATCAGCATTTTCCTGGTTATTGTAGCAACCGGTATAACAAAGCACTTTTACGAGCTCGGTTTAAAAATTCCCCTTGTTTCAGCCGAGACTGCTTGTTTCTATTTACAATGCCATTGTAACGGAGAACTGCCACGATAAAAGAATCAATGTAACCGGTTTGTACTCGATCACTTTAATTTCATTGAATGTGCCACCTTCCTTTATTTTAGTCGATCGTGCGAAAGAGAGGAATAAAGTGCAATTCCCCTTTAAATGAACCTGGAAAATAGAAAAAAGAAATTAAACGATGTTAATAGTCTTAACGATAATTGTAATTAACATCTAATTATAAATATCTCAATATCTAACGAAAATATTATAATTTTCGTTTCTCAAATATTTATTTTAGTTAAAATTACGATTATTATTTTGTGTTGGTGTATAAAGAATTTCTTTTAATATAAATAGTTGATGAAAGTGTAGAATAGAAGGGAACTATGCACGTTTACCTTACATAGAATGAAAGGGAAAAATAAATAAAATTTAAAAATTAGAATTATTATTTTGTATTAGCATATGAAGAATTTTTGTTAATATAAATCGTTAATGAAAGTATAGAATAAAAAGGAAATGATGCACGTTTACCTTGCATAGAATAAGAGGAAAAAATAAATTAAATGTTAAAATCACAATTATTATTTTGTGTTGATATATGAAGAATTTTTATTAATATAAATCGTTGATAAAAATATAAAATAGAAGGGAACGATACACGTTTACCTTGCACAGAATGAAAGGGAGAAATTAATGAAATATATTTCTGTTCTATGCATTTACGATAAATTAGACGCGATAAATGAGCTATATTAAGGGACAAATTGGTTTACCAAATAAATCGAACAGCACTCGTCGTTACTCAGTACCCATGTATTTTCCTATTTTCGAAGTGTTAGCCACCTGTGTTGATACAACCCTAAAACCAACGTACTATCGAATTTATTCGACAAACGAAACATTTATTCGGCGAAGGTAGTTGAAGCTCGTATTAACGAATAACGTAAACATCATTTATATATTTTTACCCTGTATTATATACCAAGAGCAGGCCATTACCATCTTCTTCGTGTTCCATATTTTCGTTACAACCCTTTAATAAAGCTTTCGAGTTGCTCCATTTACACGTCACTTTCGTATTATTTTTAGCCCCAAGACACGAAACAGAATTTCTTCATGAACTCTACCTAAACCTGGCAATTTTTAATGCTATTTATCAAAAAATAGCATTTTTATTTACCAAATTTACCATTCATGTTTACCAAAAAATGATCGATAATAATAAAATTCGAAATTAAGTAACTATTTCAATAATTCTAATGTCATCATTCATTTTTTGAGATATTCTACTATTAAATAAAATATTTTGTCAGTCAAATAGTAATTTGGTATCGATAAAATAGACGCTAATTAGGTAATAGATTGTCTTTAAAGGCTGCAAATCACCCTAATTCCAAGAAGCAATCTGCTAAATTATTTTCATTAATTTTCGTCGATCAGGTGAGCAAACGAACGAACAACGAAATTATTGCAACATGTTGCAATCGATTCCGTGTCTGGGGCCAATGTTTGCCATAAGCTGCTACGGTCTAAATGGCACTTGTTACACGACGAATGCAAGCACATCAGGTTATTGAATATGTCTCGCACTGTTCGCGTGGAATTGTGCAATCTGACGTCAGGGTCACGTGGAAGTGGACATGCGCAACGATGCCACTTGTTAAAGGGTGCCTTTTCACAGCAACCCCTACTTACGGTCTGTCTTCCACCCCACGTTGCTACGCTCGATGGCTCTTTGTCGCCCTTCAATATTCTACCCTTAATTTCTGCGAATTTTTTATTTATCCGTTAGCTTGTTAATTACTACGAATTTTTCATCCACACCCCAGCTCGTTAGCTATTACGAATTCTTTTTCCCTCGTTTATCTGTTTTATTCGCTTCTTCGGTTTTACAGATCCTTAATTCATTTATTTGTTCACCCGTGTGTGAATACTCGAAATTCTTTTATTTATTGTAAATTATTTGCTCGTTTATTGGTTAGAGTTTCTATTCCGAGAAATTATTCATTCCTTTAGTTAAAGGAAATTTTAGATTCTTATTTATTAGCATCTTAGATGCTAGAATTTCTTTATTTTCATTTATTCGTGTACTGGGTTTATAATTTTGGTCATTTATCTCTGTCAGTTTATTTAATTAATTCTATTTTATTTATTTACTATTCATAAAAAAGGTATTAATGTTTATTTATTACTTTCTCAGTTATTGTAAAATAGTTTTCCAATAACTGCAATTTTTCGTTTGTTCATTCATATATTGGTTCTCGCGTTATTGCAAAATTTTAATTGACACAAATTGTTTACGACGTAAATTTACAATAAAGGTGAAGAAATTGTTAGATTGGTGACTATTACATGAATTTGTAAATTACTTGTAATAAAATGTATTTCTAATTCGCAAAATGTTCATAAATTATTATCCCTATTGATAATAACAAATTAATATTGTTACTAACAAATTGCTTACAACGTATATTGATGGTAACAATAAAAAAATTAATAAATTATTGGCTATTAAAGTGGAAAAATAATAATTAACGAAATCGGTAAAATTAAAAAATTTCCGATTGGGGTGGAGGATTCGGCCGATCGACGGCTATATCAGGGACAACGCGACCTAGCATAAACCATTTGTCAGTTCGACTTCGTGAGTGTAACATCTAAATTTTCCGAGTGCGCGAGGGGTGAGGGACCGAAGTGAGGTTGGGGCTAGCCACCCCAACCTCATCCCACCCCATTAAACCATTTACTAATTTTTTTTTTATTTTCAGGTATTAATAATTTATTTTTGTTTTCAGTTGCTAATTATTTTATTTTTTTTCAGATTTTAATAATTTTTTATTTTCTCAGATTTCTTTTGGTTTCTATTTATTCTTATTTAACATTCGAATATTTCGTATAATATTCGAATGTCTCATCGTTGTGTTGTCCATTCTACTTGGTAGATCTTTCTGGTTTATATTCCTTCCTCTTTTATTACGTTTCCTCTTACTAATCCGTTTCATTTCAGGTGTTAATTATTTTTTACCTTTCAGATTTTATTTTTATTCGACAATTTGAATATTTTGTATAATATTCGAATGTTTCGTCGTTGGGTTCTTATGTCTCATCGATGGGTTGTTCATGTCTTATGATTAGGTTCTTAATGTCTCATCGTTGGGTTGTTCGCTACATTTAGTTGATATTTATGGTTTATATTTATTTTATTTCTTGATATTTGATTATATTTGTTTTATTGTGTTGTACTAATCTTTCAATAATCTGTTTCAGCTTTTCAGGTTTTTCAGGACATCGTTGGACGACGCGGGATGCGTGCGTTTAGACTTACGTAGTTGTAAGCGGTTATAAGATAGATTCTTAGACTAAGTCTCATGTGCGCGCTATCCGTTCAAAGGTAAGCCACCTAACTTGCAGCGAATATATATATTTTCCCATATCCCCCTCGCTTACCAAACGGAACATAACTGTTCTCGCGATAATCGCGATCATTCTTAAGTACCGACTAGCCTACGCTACGTACTTCCCGTGTACTCGTCAGCTCCATGCCTCGTAAGTCATTCTCACGGCTCGTCTCCGACAATCATTTCTGCCACTATCAATCTCGGCATGCATCGGGATATTTGGTGGCCCTCGGGCTGGTGAGGCATCTGGAGTAATACGAGGGTCCGTCGACCTTAGTCGTCCTGGGTGCCAATCCGTGCACACGACCGGGGGATGGGCCCTGCAGTCGGAATCATTGCAAGAGCGTGCCTGCCTGCCCCTCTAGCACTTGGCGGCTATGTGGTTATGTTTGCATAGAGCCGGGGTATGGAACATGCGCGTGATTCCGACTGTTAGGCCTCGCATAGGACCCTCGGATTGATTCTGGGTGTTTCACTGGTTAGTTGGCTGCCTTAGGTCATCGAGTAAGCCATGGCGAGGTCGGCGGTGGCAGGGTGGGCAAGACCCGATCGGGAGGATGCTGAGGCTGAAGTTGTCTTGTACACGGGAGTGCATCGCGTAGGCTAGTCGATCTTTGGAATAATTGCGAACCAAAACCCCTTTTGTAAGACACGAAATTTAATAAAGTGTCTGTAGAGAACTTAACTTCTTTCGCTCCAAGTTAGATTAGGATATCTTTGATACGGATAGCGCCACTAGGCGCATGTCGGGTCTCGATGCGTAGCCACCTCCTCGTGGTGAGACATGGTAATTGGTATCCTTTCCAAAAGAATTATTTTCGGGAACGATACCAAGATAAGAGCTAGGCACAAAGTTTAAAATATTTCCTACCTTTTGTAAGTTTTCGATGTTTCAGTTAAGCATTGGACGATTTTTGATGATGCGAGAGGTAAGCGGACGGAATTCTTAGCAACGACGTCATTCAAATACAGTTATAGTTCATAAAAATCTATAAATAATCCACTTTTTTATTAATAATAAACTTTTCCTAAATTTATAACATAAGAAAAGAATTAATTCATTGGTTATTACTTGAACAATACCATACTAATGTTTAAATATACCTATAATTTGCAAAAGCGTAAAAATTATTACACTTATTTCTAATAACAAATTGGTCATAACGTAAATTTATAACACAAGTGGAAAAATTATTACATTATAGGCTATTACTAGTATATATAACGTATTTGCGTGAAGATGTATCTATAATTAGCAAAAAGTTGATAAATTGCTATTGTTATTGTTAATAACAAATATTTTGCAACGTATATTAACGATAAAAGTAAAAAAAGTTATTAAATTATTAGCTACTACTTAAACAAAAGACGTATTTGTGTTAAAATGTATTCGTCACTTACAAAAAGTTAATAAATTAATAAATTTATTGTTAATAGCAAATTAATGTTGCTGGTAACAAATAGTTTGTAACGTATATTAACGATAAAAGTCAAGAAAGTTAATAAATTATTAGCTACTACTTAAACAAGCAACGTATTTGTGTTAAAATGTATTCGTAACTTACAAAGAGCTAATAAATTAATAAATTTATT